>NC_056766.1:23032500-23332500 GCF_018687715.1 Carya illinoinensis | reverse complement strand
TAGTCAATGCACATTCTCCAGCCAGTAACCATTCTAGTTGGGATCAACTCATTTTTATCATTTTTTATGGCAGTCAAACCAGATTTTTTTGGTACCACTTGAGTTGGACTTACCCACTTACTGTCCGAGATAGGGTAAATGATACCTACTGCGAGTAGCTTAAGCACTTCCTCTTTCACAACTTCCTTCATGGTAGGATTGAGCCTACGTTAAGCATCACGAACTGGTCTAGCATCGTCTTCAAGATGGATTTTGTGGGAACATACAGCGGCATCAATGCCTTTGATGTCAACTATTATCCAACCAATTGCACCTCGATGCTTCCTTAATACTTCAATCAACTGGGTTTCATCCTTCTGATTTAGCTTTGAGGAAATCACCACCGGAAAAGTGCCTTCTTCAGGACCAAGGAACACATACTTTAAATCTTGAGGAAGTGGTTTCAGTTCCAACTGGGGAACTTCTTCCTCTGAAGATTTAAGCATGTCTGTTGGTGGTAGAGCTTCAAACTAGGGTTTCCATCTTGCTCCCGCAAATTGTACTTCAAGTGGTAACGAAGAATCTGCAAAACAATCAAAAAAATCAAAGTCATCTTCATTGATATGATCAACTTTCTCATCAAGTAAAAATTCAGGTGTTTGAAAAATATAATCATCATCAGATAAGAGAGAAGTTGAGCAAATAAAATCTGTTGGTGTCAAACTCTCCACAGCATTCAAATCACTTGTGTCATCAAAATGTGCTGGCATCTTGCAAGCGTTGAAAACGTTCAACTCAAGTGCCATGTTCCCAAAGGTAAGCTTCAAAACTCCACTTCTGCAATTGATCAATGCATTTGATGTAGCTAGAAATGGTCTTCCTAGGATGATAGGAGCTTGATAAATAGTGAAGATCGGCTGCTGCATGTCAAGAACCACAAAATCTACTGGGTAGTAGAATTTGTCCACCTGGACCAACACGTCCTCTACAATACCCCTTGGTACCTTAACTGATCTGTCAGCCAGCTATAGTATGATGGAGGTCTTTTTCAGCTCACCCAATTCCAACTGCTCATATACTGAGAACGGTAGCAAGTTCACACTACTCCCCAAATCAAGTAAAGCTCTCCCAATGCGCGATTCACCAATCATAATGGAAATGTTGGGAGAGCCAGGATCTCCAAACTTCTGAGGAGTCTCGCTCAATATCAATGCACTAACTTGCTCCGTTAGGAAAACTTTCTTCTTCACATTCAGCTTCCTCTTCACTGTGCACAAGTCCTTCAAAAATTTTACATATGAAGGCACTTGTTGTATGGCATCCAAGAGTGGAATATTGATCTTCACTTGCTTGAAAATCTCTTGAATCTCCGTGTGATACTTGTTCTTTTGGCCAGCTGCCAATCTCTGAGGATAGGGAACCATAGGTTGGTATCCCTTACTAGTCTCAACATCTGCACTCACAGGCTTCTTCAGCTCTGGTCTTACTACCTCTGGTTCTTTCTCAACTTCATCATTCTTTGTTACATCTTCAGGTGTAGGACCAACTACCTGTATGTCTATAGGCATCTCTGGTTGGGGAACTTCCTTCCCACTTCTCAAAGTAAGAACTGCCTTCACTGTCTCAATAACATCCCTGAGACATTATGCACTTGCTGTTGTTGCTGCCTGTACACTTGAGGATTAGGTTGAGGTTGTGCTGGAAATTTCCCTTTCTCTAAGGTGCTCAAGGTTGTGCTCATCTTATTAATAGTGCCTCGCAACTCATTTATGGCCTGAGTGTTCTGATTATTTGTGGTGGCCTGAATCTGCATGAATTGCTGAAGTGTACCGGTCATCTGAGCCATACTGTCATCTAGAGTCTTCTTTGCAGATGATGAAGGCTGAGAACTCTGTGCAGCTACATGAGGCTGAAATCCAGGAGGAGCTACATAAGGATAGCTCTGAGGATTCTGATATGGTGGATACTGGTGCTGAGGAGCACCCTGATTAAATGGCTGCTGCTGAGGTGGTTGGGACCGACCAGGCTGATCATTTCTCCATGAGAAATTTGGGTGATTCCTCCACCCTGGATTATATGTGTTGGAGAAAGGCTGATTCTGTGCTCTATTAACCCAGTTAGCTGATTGCATCTGCTCAGACCCACATTCTTGAAATACTGGCATAATCGGGCAGTCTTGGGTCTTATGGTTTGAATCAGCACATATAGAACATGCCTCTACTACCTTCACGATCTTCACTTTTTCCATTTCCATTACCTCTAGTCTTCTAGTCAATGCAACTATTCGAGCCTGAACATCGGTGTCTTCTTTAAGCTCATATCTACCCCCTCTAGAAATAGCCCTCAGTGGCTGTGCTGCTAATGGAACTCGATCAGTACGAGTGTTCCACTGTTGTGCCCTCTCAGCAAGGTAGTCAAAAAATGATAGTGCTTCATCAGGTTCCTTGCTGAAGAACTCCCCATTGCACATTGTCTGAACAAACTGCTTGCATTCTGGAGTAAGACCAGTGTAAAAATAGCTCACTAACCTCCAAGATTCAAAACCATGATGTAGACAAATGTTCACCAAATCTTTAAATTTTTTCCAACTGGCCTGAAAGGTCTCATCAGGTCTCTGATTGAACTGGCTGATTTGCTCTTGCAAAAACTGAGTTCTCTGAAAAGGAAAAAATTTTTGTAAGAATTCACGCTGCATATCAGACCAACTAGAATAGAATTAGGCCTCAAAGAATTAAACCAAATCTTTGCTTTATCCTTTAAAGAGAAAGGAAATAAACGAAGTCTAATGAATTCATCAGTAACAGCCCTAGTGATAAAAGTAGTGCAAGCCAACTCAAAATCTGTCAAGTGCTGGTAACGACTCTCAGAATCCATCTCGTGGAACTGAGGTATCACTGACATCATGCCATGCTTAATAGAGAAATTAGATGCATTTTCAGGTAAAACAATGCACGAAGGTGTAGTGGTGTGAGTGGGTTGCAGATAATCCTTAAGAGTGCGTGGTGCAGGTGCAGCCATGTTTTCTGGTTCAATTTCAATTTCCTCACCTGACTCACTAATAGAAAAGACAGAAGAGCTATCTATCTCCAAACTGTGTATACTACTCTCAACACTCGATGTGACTCTATGCAACCTATTTAAACTGTCCCTCACCCATGACATGAAACATCAATTTAAAGAGCATAATAAAAATAACGAGTTTAAATTTAAGTTAAAATACTTTCCCCGGCAACAGCGCCAAAAACTTGACTCACTTAAAAATGAGTAGCACTAAAGCTATCCCAAGTGCAGGAAGATGTCGTGTAATAATTAGGAATAAATTCCTAAATCGTCTCCTCAGGGAAAATTACTTAAAAATCCAACTCGTTGAAAAATGTGAAACAAAGAGAAAATAAAATGATGGTATGTGCAATGGATGGAAAAGGGTACTAGTCATGGACTAGATTCATGTTTTTAGATTTTGATTGTCAGATTGGAATATAAAGGACTAATAGATTAAACTCAGAAATTAATAAAACTAAATTAAGAATTAAACTAAATTAGGAAGTAATTGATAAAACATGCACTGAAAATTGAAAAGCCCCAAATTCAATGTTCTAGGGTTCATCATTATATTCAAATCACAAATTCTCAAATTAAACCACCGTAATTGTAATCAATACTAAAATGAAAGCTTAACGAAACGATAAAAATAAATAACACGAATTAAATGAATAACAAATAAATTACTCAAACGTCTAAATTAAAATTCTCTAAAATAATTCAGAAACTCAAAACTGAAATGAAATAGCAAGTAGGGAATTGAAAAGATCAAGCCAGTTGAATGGAGATGAAGATTCGAAGCGGTAGAGGAGGCTGAGCTGCAGTGGCAATTGGACCCCTCAAGGAGTTCTTCAATCTGCTGCAGTGTGAGTGAATGATCAATTGTATGAATCCTCATCTCTGAATCTGAATGAAAATCAATGAAAAAAATGAATTCTAAGTGTTTCTCTACCCAAAACCGAGTTTTTCCAGCCAAGAGTCGTCCTAAGATGTAAAGAAAACATATATATACTCTGACGGCGGAATAAACCCTGATCTATAAAAATACGATATTCGCTCGAGCGGAGTGTCGAGCGAACATCGAGCGTTCGACTCTGCCTAAGTTCGCTCGAGCGGCCTGTCGAGCGAACATCGAGCATTCGACTCTGCCTAAATTCGCTCGAGTGGGCAAATGCTTCCGCTCGAGCGATGTCTTTTCCCGCAACTCGCTCGAGCCCACTGTCGAGTGGAAGTCGAGCGTTTGAATCTGCCTGACTTCGCTCTAGCGGCCAGAAGCCGCCGCTCGAGCGAATTATACCTTAATCCATATTAATCAACAGTTGATAAAATTAGAGCGGAAATTCATGCTTTTAATCAATTAAAATCACAACTTTGATTTATTCATTTTTCCATATAAAATCAATGATAAAGTAATGAAAGAATTAATATATATTGGTTCCAAAAGCATTAAAAATTCAATAATTAAGCTCAATCAATGAACACGAAACCCAAATGATACAGTAATTTGGCAGCCCTAGAAAAAATGAATTTTTGCACTTTTTTTTTTTGTAACCCTAGAACAACGAAGCCCTAGAATTAAAAATGCAATAAATAAAAGATAGAATCAGACCTGATTGGAAAGCGAGCTCTGAATACCAAATGATGTGAACCCCAATCGACTCGCTTTGATACCCAACAACAATATTATAAAAACAAACCCAAGAAAGCCAATATCAAGTCTATTGGATGGAGAATCTAGACCCATTGAGATCTCGTTTCAAAAACCTAGATTATATTAAAATCTAGACCCGTTGAAGAACTCGTCTCAAGAACCCAGATTACAAAGGAGGAACACTACAAAGGTTGTGATTTACCTTTGACAAGTTCAAACGTTCAATCAAGAACAAGAGGAGATAAACTCAACTCCCAATGAATAAAATTCATCAATTTCAATATGTCTTACCTGCTCAAATGAGGCTATAATTGGTTTAAATAAACAATCCCCCAAAACCCTAAGTGAGCCGCGGGTACTGTAGCGTGAACAGTGTTGTACTACAGTAACTTCCAAAACCCTAGTTCACATAAAATAATAACTTTCCAAATAAGTCCTTGGCCAAAGTACAAGGCCTTTCCAAAAACTCTAGTTCATTATAAATAAGACATATGTGTGGGTTGACATCCTCAAGGCCACTTATTATAAACTAATAAAATAAGCTCTTTTAATGAAATAAATAAGTCTAAGACCTTCACTAACAATAGGCCCAATTCATGTCTTTCGTAGCGTATCACATGGATGAAAACTAGATCTCCTCCTCTCAATCCCATCTTGAATGTTAGGCTCTTGCTAAACACGTCTCAAGTGGATTGCACCCTCATCCATGCATTGCTTCCTTGATCTTCCTATCTCTTGATCTTGTAAGTGCCCCATCTGAAATTTGCAAAGGATCTTTACAACTTGGTCCACCTTGGGGCCCATCACCTTCTCACCAAAGAGTAGAGCGGTCGAGGGACTCTCTACCAAACACCTTCCTAAAATGTGAACAGTGGCATTAAAAGCCTCCTCATGGCGGACATGTGGAGATGACGAGGAGCTCGGATGGTGAGAACCAAAAGACCCTCTTGAATCAAGAATCTGAAAAGAGACGCTAGTGAAAACTCATCATAAAGAAGCCCTCTCAGTCAGACTGAGATGAGCAAAAGAAGGAATACTGGTAGGTATGTCAGCATTTAAGCCTAAAAGCACCTCAGCATCATCATGCTAGGGAGGAGACGTCTGGTCGATCAGTAGATTCCCCTCAAGAAAACTCAAGGATGGTTCACTGTCTCCTATAGGAGAAATACAAAAGGGTGGAGAAGGAATAGACTCTGCTCCCACTAGCAAGAGACTACTAGAAAGATGAAGGGCAAATCAGGAGTAACTTCGCTGCTAGAATTTGTGGAAGCAAGGGGTGAACTGGATACTACTACATTCTCCTCAGCATGTTCGACTCGAGAAGGCCGTTCGAGAATATCAAAGGATTGAAAAGTTTCATGAATGGATAAGGGCACTATAAACAAGTCATGATTCAAAATGACAATGTCCTCATCTTCCTCCAAATGAATGCTATCGCCTTTCTGACACACCACATTGGTCGAGGCGATCTGTGACTGAGTGGCCAGGCCACTATTACCTTCAACAGCGATTTGAGTAGAGGCTTCGGTAGCAGCTTCGGCAGCTATCACAATCTCAAGGAAGGGAGGGTTCAATGGCCATCAAGTTAGATATGTCAAAAGCCTATGATAGGGTGGAGTGGAACTTTTTAGAGGCTATGTTGATTAAGATGGGATTTGGCATGAAATGGACTAAACTTTTGATGGGTTGTGTTTGAACAGTTACTTATTCCACCATCATAAATGGGGTTCCAAGAGAGAAAATCACACCTATAAGAGGTCTGAGACAAGGCAACCCCTTACCACCTTACCTGTTCCTGCTATGTGCTGAAGCCCTTAGTTCCCTTTTGATTAGTGCTGAACAGAGAAGTCTCATCAAGGGGATAGCAGTGTCAAGGGATGGTCTGAGAATAAATCACCTTCTTTTTGCTGATGACTATGTAATATTTTGTAGAGCAAAGTTGATTGAATGGTACTAGATCAAGGGGCTATTAACAGTGTATGAGCAAGCTTCAGGTCAAACCTTGAATAAAGAAAAGACAAGTGTGTTCTCCAGCCATAACCATCACATCATCAAAGGAAAGGATTGGGGGCGCCATAAAAGAGGTAGATCTGTTCGGTTGTGCCTTCTTAAATGTCGACTTGACACCACTACTCACTTGAGGAAGGGGTGAGGAATCATACCTCGACTTGACACCCCAACTCGCCTAAGGAGTGCCACTTACCTAAGGAGGAGGCAAGGTAGACTCATCCGAACAGTGTGAAATGTGAGCCTTCTTACTTCTTTTTTTTTTTTATTTCTTGCTGACACTAGGTCAAGATTTCCTTTTCAAATCACTTGTGGGAGAGGGGGCACCCAGAAATTCATGACCCAATATATGCACTTGGCTAGGCAACATCATAAGTCTTTCGATATTGTTGGGAGTCAAAATAAGGTCCAAGAAACATAGTTTGGGATGATTGCTAGTCCAATTCGATACCAGTTGTATGCGAGCCTCTTCCTGAGGAGAAAGAATGACTTTGAAATCACCCTCGTTAGGAACGAGGCCCCAACAAGCCTGTAGAGGGAACTCCCAATTGGGAATTTCATCAGCAGGGAATTCCTAGCCAGTACCAAAAATGAAGAAAAATTTATTTACCCAATCTGTGGCATGAGAGTATTTGCATTCCAATTCAACCAACTTATTATGGGACCTAAAGCTACAAAGATTCTCTTCCTGAACCCGTGAAGCGACAAGAACTCACAGGCTATGAGATCGGGATATAAGTCACTCATGGGTTCCAATATCCTTCGCCACAAGACGTAGCAGGCCATCAAGATTCTCCAGGCATTGGGTACTAGTTGGGCCGAAGCCAGTCCTAGGACATGCAGCACATCGCAGACTGGCGATACAAAGGGCAACTAAAGCCCCGTGGTAAACATCGCAAGATAAAGAGCAAGGGAAGCAACCATACCTCTTACATCCACTGCCCTCTAGTTGGGAGAGGCCACACTCAGAGTTGCCGAGTCGAAAATGTTGAAGTTTTTCCTCGCATTCTCCAACTCACGACGGGAAAGAGTTGAAGACCAACGGTGACTCTAAAAAATTGATGGCGGAGCTTCCTTGTTAGGGTTTGTAGAAACGCTTTTAGTACGAGGAGGAGAATCATGGGGTCACAAAGAATCACAGGGCCACAGAGAATCACGAGGTGGCGTAGAACCACCCCTACTTGAAGAGGCCAAACCCTTGCCCTTCGAAGAAGAAGAAGCCATGGAAAGAGATTAAAAGTTCACAAAGAAGGTAACAGAAAAGAGAGCAAGAACCAAAGAACAGCAAGAGATTTGGAAAGAGGAGAGCGAAAGATTCAGGAGAGAGGAAGAAGGGAAAAGGGAGTTTAGGAGCCTTAAATAGGAGCAAAGGTTGAGGCATAAAAAGGCACGAATGTGAAACGACGCACTGACAAGTAATACTCGATTAATGAAACAACACCCTAACAATGGGGTCTGGATGAATAAGAAATAGCATGATTTTAAGTCTCATCACGCCACACATGATGAGACTTCATAGGGTAACTAGAGAGGATATTATAAACGATTAAACCTAAATGGGCCTGGGCTGTCTGACAAGCCCATAGCCTATTTCATGATGTGAAGCTCAGACCCTATTAGAGAAGGATCCAGCTCACCACCAATACCGAATGGATAACCATCCGAAAGTGGTATGGGATCAAAATGGTTGTCATTTCAGATAAATATGAAATGAACCCTCATCCCCAGGTTTGAATTTCAAATTACTAATTGGTTGGTTATCACATAACAACATAACATTTCAAGGGCTCTATATAAATGAGGAACCCAGCTATAGGATCTGATTGATTATTATTCAAAAGTTCATTCTATCACTAACTTAGGCATCATAGGTGTTCCCATGAACCCCCCAAGCTGTCTTACTCTTTGGTTGCATTTGACCAAGAGGAGTAAAGTTTGACTGGTTGTAAAAGATGTAAAATTTGTAATGCAATATAATTCTCTAGTTAAAGAAGGTAGTATTGTAAATGGAAAATTTTATACACCATACTACCATGTCATTTTCATTCAACTAAATATGATATGGTATATTTATCAATATTGAATGATTATTTATTACATGTATCTTTTTTATCTGATGATAATAAATGAGCTACATCTTATTTAATAGGATGAAAATATGATGAGAGTATGGTGTGTAGCATTACTTAGTATAAATATTTAATTGAGAAAAGCCTCAAACACGTTACAATGTAAAGTGGTAAATTACACCATTCAATAGAAAAAGGACACGTAAGAAAGAAAAATTCTTGTTGCAACCAACTGGAGGAATCCCGTAACCAGCATCCACGTGGTCTCGATATTAGTCCAACCCCTTGTTCACCCAATACTAGAAAAATGCTATTTGCACACGGCTTGGGGTACCCGCTGCGTACACGAGTCCACGTGACATGTTTAATGAAACGGTGCGTCTTGTGATGTTTTGGGTTCCTTCGATTTTGCAGTCGTGTATTTCCCCCTTTCCTCATCCTGCCTTCCCGATTCTGAACCCAATCTCCCGTCAAACGAAGAGACCCTAACATCCGCCATTGAACTTTGTAACGCCCTCACGACACTATTGGGTCCACCAACCTTTTTTCCTTTCGTTTGTGCAATCCAAGCTCCTACTCATACAATTCGCTTGCCTTAATCGCACAGGCCATCGCTGTTGATCCATCCCCAGCCTCGAGTTTTCAGTCTTATCGACAGCTATGGCCGGTGTCGTCGCCTTCCTCCTCTCCGAAGTACCCTTCCTCACGCTCAGCAATGGAGACAGCGCAAGCTTCACCTTGCTGACTTGGAGCGAGAACAATTCACCCTAAAACGACACCGACAAGCTCCTCGCCGAAGCGAAAAATAGCTTCTGAGCTGCGGACACTTCACCATTGCCGCTCCCAACTCTCGCGTCCAGAGAACTGGGCTGAGGAGTGGCTGTCCTCCTCCTCTCCACTGACTGTGAACGTTTAGCCAGAGCCGATACCAAAGGCATCAACGTCATCATAATCGTCCGAGAAACCAACGGCGATGGACATCGTCGGGAATTGGAAGTCAAAGAAGGCATAGAAGTAGAAGAAGAGGAAGAGGACATGTAGCGAGAGGTGACTTGTCGAGATTTCGATCGGCGGTGGGGAGAGACTGCATTGTCGGGGTCGGAGGGTAGGAGGGGTGGCCTTGTAGGGTTTTGAGGAGGCCCACCTCGAGTCGTAGTTTTTTTTTATTATTATTATATCGGCTGACGTGGCATTATGCCACGTCAGCCGATTCCTCAACAGGTACCCATCGCCGGGTACCTGTAGCAGTCCTGAAAAAATAATAAAACATAAGATAGATGAAAACAGGAAGGAGGGAAAATTCAGATTTTAGAAGCTAGATCACGTCTGGGTTTGGGGGGGAAGACTCTGCAATTGTGTCTGGAAGAAAGAAGAGATCGCCACCATCGTCAGCCGATGGGTCTGGAAGACGAGCTGATCTCCTAGTCTTCGTGTGAACAGCTTCGTCTTCACATGAACAGCTTCATGGGTCATCTTCGCCGTCGTCTTTGGGTGTCTCCGTGGCTAGCTTCAGGTAAGACAAAGGATGCATTATTCACACTGTTAGTGTTCATGTGGCTGCCTTTCCCTCTTGTTTGCATTATGTTTTTGTTGGCCAGAAACATCTATAAGCATGCATTTTATTTTTTAATATTCGTATGTGGTGTTGATGGGAACGACAGCCCTCTTTTTCTATTCTGTAACAAGAAACCAACTTTAAACCCTCTAAAAGTGAACCAACAAACTCTCTGTTCATCTACTCTGTGGTTATTATTATTTCTTCTTTTCTTGCAAGTCAAATATTAATTTGTTCCTAGTTTGATGGGTTAGAAAGCGTGATAGAATAGCAGTGAAGGCATAAAACCAGAAAGGGGCATTGATAAATATTTGAAACAAAGACATGGTTAGCCTTCGGTTTTTGTGGGAAGAGAAATCTAATCTGAAAATGCAAATTAATTTGAAGAAAATCTAAGTGGTTACATTGGAAGTAAATGTAGTGCTTTGAAGAACATGAAGAGAGATCTTAAAAGATAGTAACACAAATTCAAATATAAGTAGGGGGCTAAGCTGAACAACGTCACCTCATTGAGGGTTGTACCTTTTGAATCAATCAATAGAGACAAATTTTAGAACTCTGAAACCAAAATATTTAGCTTTGGAAAAGCCCCAAGCCCAAAAGAAAATTTCATAATTTCGTGGAAGAAAAGAACGAAAAAGTCTCTTTACCTGTGGCCACTGAGGAGTATCCATGGATGAAGAGGGATAAAGGAAGAGAAGCTATGTGGTCTTCCAAGAGATGAAAATCACACCGCTTTTCAAGTTGATTATCTTAAAGCAAGATAGAACACTAGACATGATATTTGTGGTGGTTCCATGTGTTGGCCATCTATATATGTGACTCTGTGAGTGAGTGAGAGAGAGAGAGAGAGAGAGAGAGAGAGAGAGAGGTGGTTTTGTCATTTGGGCTCTTTCATTATCATACTCCATAGTTCCTTTCCTTTCTTCTTTTTCTTTCCCCTACATTTATAGGTATGGCAATCGTGTGTGTATATATGTATGTATATATTGCAAAGGGTACATAATAGGTTTGATCACTGCAGCTAGGTGTTGATTATCTCAGTTTACATGATTTCTTTCCACCTATTTAATCATCTTAGTTTACATGCAGCTAGGTCCCTCAGTGTACATACTAAGTTGGATGGATCACAACTGGTGCACTTTGGATTGGATGGATCGCAACCGATGATATGATTCGTATTTGATGGATATTATTTTGTGTATTGAATGGGTTCCCAGTGAATTGTTGTGTATTGAATGTATTCCAAGGAATTTTTGTCTATTGAATGTATTTGAGAGACTTTGTTGTGTATTGAATATTTTTTTGTGGATTGAATATGGGATGGATTGTGGATGGATGATGTCCATGGCAATTTCAATATTGTAGCAAGTGCGAGAAGCAGAGCTACGCCGGTTAATCCGGTCACTCTGGATTGTTAAAGTTTGACAAATCTCAGTTTTCTTAGCCTATTATATCACCACCTTTTGACAATTAAGTGGTTGAAAAAAATGACGTGTAGCATCTTTGCATGAAAAGGTTTATTTTAGTTCCTTGCAATTTTCTAGTATTTTGCTCATTTCTTTCTCTGCTTACATTTTTTGAGAACCAAATGGATGTAGAAGTATGACTCAAAAGGATGAAAGTAATTGATTCCCTTTGATGAAAGTCATTTCTTTAACACCATGCATGCCGCGCACCAAATCTGCATCATACCCTTCGGTGTTAAGTCCCTATACCAATTTATTGATGGGTATTGAAGTTGGATTCTTATTGAGTTTTTAATTACAGCTTCTTTTGTCAACAACAAATTAATCGAGGAGATGAGAGTAAAAACAAAGATGATATCAAAAATAAAACAAAAACAATGCGTTATAGTTACACAAAAGAATGACAAGAAAAAATAATTTTAAACTTTTACTCGAATGCGCTATAGTTACACAAAACAATGCGCTATAGCGTGCAAGGCTTGAGGGACCAAAATATATCCAAGGTTCTTGCTTCTCTTGCATCCACAATGCACAAACTTTGGCCTTTTTCTGCTGATTCTTCTCTTGCTAACTCTTTATTTTGCTTCATTTCTTGAAGTACTTCCCCACTCGCCTGTGCGGCCCATAAAAAATAAATCCATTTGGAAAGTTGGTAATTGTTAGCAAAACCACTAGCATAGAATCCGCTCTGCAATCATGCTCTGGCCCAGTGCAAACAATCCAAGTATCCTTTATACTTCATTAGAGCATCGAGTAAACATGCAAATATAGCAGTGAGAAGTATTGCTCATGGTTTGGGAAAGGGATTCACTAAACAGGTGTGCCCATTGGTTCTGTTCTGCAAGGGATGTCAACTGAGAAGAGAACAAAACTGGTTTACAATAATTTTCCTATATCCATAATAAAGCTAATGATAACATGTCTGCCTGGCCTGATTATGTCACAATCTACATAATTGAATTCAAATTCAAGCTCAACCTAGATTAACATGCAACTAGTTACGTACCAAAGGAGAAGCATGCAACTATTTCTTCAATTCAAGGAGTATGGTGCAAAAAGAGAAGCATGCAACTAGGTACGTACCATCAGCTTGGATTTGACAGCCATAGATACAGTGGTTTTGCTCCATCCACAAGTGGCAGAAGAACATTGAGGGGAGGGAGGATTTGTACGAATTTGCCGCGGGGTCTCATCCCTTTTACACCATACGCTATCCAAATCTAGAGAAATTGGAACATTCTCTGCCTCATCAGCTCTTCTGTACAGATGTTTATCAAAATTTAGTCACTCCTGATCACAATATAAAGTCAAGAGAATACAAAGTTAATGCGTTGGGCCGAATATTCCATTTTTTATATATCTCTCAATGTTATGAATTCAGCAACCAACTAGTTTCAACACTTAAATGGTTATGCTCCCTCAATTAGTTGTCATCAACTAAAAGGGTAAACAGAGGGGCTTCTACACTCGATATCAAAGTTGGCATGAAAATTTCATTCACAATTCTCTGGAAGCAAATAAAATGATTGAAAATCTACTAAAATTTCCAACCAGAATTATAAATTATTTTCTTGTAAGTTATTATGCTAACAACAACAAAAACTTATTCTTGATCATTGATACGAATTCATTTGCGAATTGATACGGACAAGAGAAATTGATATGAGCAAGAGAATACTTCCAATAAACTCAAACACAGCCCAAAAAGGAAAACAACTAATAATAATCCAATTAGAATTAAGTGCCTGAATGCTACTAGATTTTCAAGATTCACACCCTAAAAGCCAAAACAACCAAATAAGAAAATTTAAAAAAAAAAAAATTTAAAAAAAAAAAAAAAAAAAAAAAAAACGCAAGATTTCCTAGACTAGATTAGTCACAAAAACTTATCAATCCATGAGACCCCTGAAATCCCCACAATCTTTAATAATTTAAAACCCGCTAGTCTATGTTTGAGAGAGAGAGAGAGACAGAGAGAGAGAGAGAGAGAAGACGAATGAAGGGAGAATTCGGGTCCAAACCAGGCAAGCCAAAAACATGAAACGCACCGTTTCATTTTCCATGGGGGCAACAATTCCCCCGCGGTGCTCCCGCAGGCCTCGATATCAGTCCAAAGCTATTCCCATCACTCTCCAAGTTCTAGACCTCCCTCCATATGCCAAAGCAAAACCATGCTGAATTTCTACCAAAAAGTTACCTCTGAATTATTCCTTTAACCCTATGGCCTCCCTTCTCTTCGATTCTTCTTGCCGGATGGTTCTCTCCCTCCCTCCCTCCCCCCTTCTCTCTCTCTCTCTCTCTCTGTGACTTTTTGTAAGTACACAAGTGTATGTTCGGTTTTGGAGAAAACTCAAGGATGAACTAGATTTTGTTAATGTTCTGTTTGGTTACTTTGAAAATATTCAAATAGATAACCGTGTTCTTCATCGCGTGACTCATCTCAAATATCAGTTCTTCTTCTTTTTTTTTTTATAACCTCAGCTTGAATTTTTGCTTTTACAAATCCACTTCTTCCTGAGGAAATATACATATAACAAATTCAAATTTTCAAGTTAAGAACTAGGAAGTGACTTCAATACACTTCTTTTTTAAATCCAATTGATCATCTTTCTCTTCCTTTTCTTCTCCTACTACTTTCTGATATCCTTCTAAATGAGCATCAGTTCTTTTCCTTTGAGGAATCACTTGAAAAAAAGACACTTTCCAATCCTTTGTTCCTTAAAATTGAGGAGTATCTCTATCACTTGGTTCATAGTTAGGACCTGCACTCAAATAGAAGAAAACAATCAGCCTCATGCTAGAGGTGGAAGGAGAGAGACCCCACACAGATTGTAGCCAAGAATTATTACATTTCAATATTTGAATTAAGTACTACCACAAAAAGCTTTGATAAAAATAGAATACAACATGATAGAGGTAGCGAAATGAGGCATTATAATTTGAATTGCTCCTGCCAATATGCAGCTTCACATGTACTTGAAATTTTCCAAAATATACTTCCAAAAATCCCATTGCTAAGGACCACAGATTTTTCAAAGAATGAATACACAAACTCTTCATGGAAACCAACGAAATACTTGCTGTGAATATGCAAACTCACAGATTGAGAACCTGCCCACTTATTGTTTGGTAGCTTGGGGCTAGAAAATCATTTTAACACTTGCATCCTAACCTCCCACACGTGAGAATGATGCAAGGGGTAGTCTTATCCATGGCATATTCAAGCAAGAGAGACAGAACTATACCTGGGAACTTGACATCTTCAAGTAACTCCCCAATCAGGAACTTTTCTGTCTGGATTCCTTGCTCCTTTGCTTTCTTCACGGTTATCCCTTTCCACCCATTACGGTCCACTAATCTACCAACAATATACCCACCGTTTGACCTTGCTTCCTCTCAGCCTCCTGTTATGTCAGGCATGCATCAGTAGGGTTCATTTTCCAGAGAGACCAGAACGTATGGACACATGTTCCAGTTCAGCAATGGCCTTCTGTTGTAGAGGTTGCGACTATGGATCCTTCAACAAATTGCTGGGAAACTTCACTGGTGCCACCGGGGATAAATGACCAAATCGTTGGGAAACTTCATTGACAAACGGAAAAATGAAGGGGAGAGAAAGAGAGAGGAAGAAAGACGGAATAACCATTACGATTGAAAAGGAAATATTTGGAATGAAGTTTCTTTTAGCCACAAACCACAATGTGAAAGCAAGAAAGAGAAAGTGGGTCCCAACTATGTCAATCGGTTACGCAACAGTTGTATACGCCGATTCTACGTAGCAAAATTGCGTAAGAAATTCACGTTATTTACCGTGGGTGTGTTTAGAATATTACCCATTATTTTTGTAACTTTGTCTCTCATTCTCCTTAAGGAAGGCTTCGGTCGGCCTCCACTCCCTTTAGGATTTATAGGGTTTCTCTCTCTTTCTAATATCTCGTGAAGGTTCGTTCTCTCTCTAACCCATTTGGTCGTCGATTTCCCTCCTCTCAGCAGGTCGCCATTTTGGACCCTTCTCTTTCAGCCAGAACAAAAAGTTGATTTGAAACTCATTTCCCTAATCTTTATAAAATGGTTTAATACTCGGTTAATCTTAAACTTTAAGATTGTTGGTCTCTAAGACAAGATGAGTAAAGTAATCGGTCTGGAGTAATGGTTGTCAATCATCCATTCATCTAAAAGCTTCTCTTTAATTTGACATTTTCAATCTTCTAAATATTTATAAAATCAATACTCACTCTCATGAGATTTGCTATTTCATATTAACTGATCATCATCATCGGGTTTTGTAAAACTAATTTGACAAATTAATTTCAGAATGTATTGTAAAATTAATTTTAATTTCATAATGCAATACATTAATTTACATTCCATACGTGTCAAAAGTTGATTGGATGGTGTAAATCTCCTATAGTCATCTCATCCTACTTTCAGGTGCTCTCTATATATTTAAATATCTAGGTGCAGCGTATTTGACAAGATGCCTATTGCACCGTGCACACGTGAATGCTTAGCACTAGGAGTGGCACTTTCCTAATGAGAAAATATTGGGAGAAGCCACTATTCATTATTGCACACCACACACTCTATAAAATACATCTATATATCATATGAAAAGCATCCATATACTCTATAAAAACCTATAAATGTGTGGTGTGTAACATGAATAGTAGCTGATGCATAGAATTACTCTTTCCTAATTGCCTTGCCTTTGTGAGAAGAGGGGCTGAACAAAGTACCTCTTGACTAACGGGCGAAATAAGAAGGAAAAGCTACATATGCATATGCCATGAAATTTAACAAGAGTTTTGTTAGGTACAAGTAAATTTGGTACACTAATTCACATACCAATTATTTTTTTAATGTAAAAAAATTTATTTAAAAAAAAATTGAGAGAAGAAGAAAATTTTCTATTTTATGAAAATTATTTCCGCATTCAATTCACATCGTTTCATTAAACATATATATTATAAATCAATATCGGTACGCGAATTAATGCGCAAAGTATGCTTGCAAGAAGAATTTTCCATTTAAAAATCCAGCAATTTTATTATAACAAAACAATAAAAACCAGATATCCTAATTCAACAATTAATTCTTTTTACAATATTTAATAAAAAAAATTCAGTCAAACAACCAAGTTTGCATTTTTTTTGTTTTTTAATTTTAGAAATAACTCCTATAATGTGAATTACTTGGAAACATAATCAGTTGATAATTTTTCTGTACTTCATTAACACAAAACAAATGGCAGCTTCACATATTGCACGTATTATTCTCAAATTTTTAAAAGTAAAGATATATTTTAAAAATAATATAAATAATTTATTTTCTAATTCGTTTTAAATTATAAAAAAAGTTTAATAAGCTTGCTATCTTATTTTTTTGGATCAAAATTTTAAATTCTAGAATCACCAAGAGAATCTATTTATTATAAGCTTGTTATCTTATTATTGACCAAAAATGAACCGTAACAATAAATATTGAAAAAGGCAAACTTACACATGTAAATAACATTGCAAAATATGGGTAGACTCTAGGGGTGTAAAAATTAACCGGAAAATCAGATTGGACAGGCAAGAATCGGTGGAATTGGTCCGGAACCCGTTCTCTTAGTTCCAAAACCGGCCAGTACCGGTCCAATTCCGATTCTATGCATTTTAGGACAGGATCGATTGGCTATATTATATATTTCAAATTAATTTTTTTAATATTATATATAATATTTTATATTAAATATAATAATAATACAAATTATAATTATATACAAGATAATGTTATTATAATTTATAATATAAAAATTTAATCTTAAACATGAAAATTTAGTTGATCATATGCTTTAATCATAACATATATATATAAAAATAACATTTTATAGCCTAATAAATTCTCAATATATTTTTTTTATAAGTACATTAGTAAATTAGTAATACTAATTTACATTAGTATATAATGTATATTAAGTACAATTTACATTTTATGGCCTAATACTATATTACTATTAATAATATATTTTAGGTCTATATATAAATTACTATATAAATCTCTATACTAAATAATTATATATGAAATAATGATCTATTAATACTAATACTGTTGCTATCAATGATATAGGTATAATAAATTAAAATGACTATAGCAAATACTAATATATAGTTATTCTAATTACTACAACTAATACTAATATATATACTAATACTATTAAAACTGAAAAATCAGACCAAACTGGAATGAAACCGATAAAACCGAAGGTACCAGTTTAGGAGAATAACAGGTGCTTGATCAGTTTTCGAAAATACAAAGCCAGTACATACCAGTTCAATCCTAAATTTTGTTCAAAACTTAACCAAACCAAACCAATTACACCCCTAGCAGACTCATCAGCCTAGTCACATTCAAAAGTCACAGTTGAGTGAGAAACAATTTTGAAAGCACCATTTGCAAAGGACAACATTCCTCCCTTCAAAAAATATATGTAATGGTCCATTAAGCATTTAACAAGCGTTGGTGATACCTTACATGTTGGTGAGTATAGAACGTGTAAGCTTTCAATTTTATCTAATGATGCTAGTGTGCATGCTAAAAAAAGAACCTCACAATAGGAGGGGTAATAAGCAATTGGGATCGGCAGTGGTATGCAACAGCCCTGTCGAGATCAATGAGTTTTATAAGCTGGAATTCCCATGGGCTTAGGAACCCACTGGGAATTCAGATCCTATCTGACTTGGTTAGAAAAGAAGCCTCTGAGATTTTATTTTTACAAGAAACAAGGTTACATTCTCGAGCAATGAAAAGATTGAAGTATAAGCTGGGTGTTTTTGGTTGTTTAGTTGTTAGTTGTGAAGGGAGGAGTGGGGGGATAGCATTGTATTGGAAGAAGCAATATAGAGTAGAAGTTCAAAGTTTCTCTAAGTCTCATGTTCATGCTAAAGTGATTGAGGAAGGTGTAATTGGTGACTCATGGTGGCTGACTGGGTTTTATGGTCAACCAGAGGTGAGTAGAAGAAGTAAATCATGGTCTTTGTTGAGGTCTCTAAAGTTTTCTCCTGATATAGGATGGGTTCTTTTGGGAGATTTCAATGAGATTTTGAGTAATGATGAAAAGAGTGGTGGAAGAGCTAAACCAGACAGGCAATTAAAGGCCTTTCGAGATGTCATTGAAGAATATCAAGTGCATGATTTGGGGTTTAGAGGTAATTCATTTACTTGGTGTAATGGAAGTGAAGATGGCCATACAATTAGTGAAAGGCTAGATAGGTGGTTTTCTAATTTGAATGGGCATTCTTTTTATCCAATGGCTGTGGTTATCCATGGGATAGTTGCTTATTCTGACCATATGCCTATAATTTTAAAACTGTTTGAAGAGGTGCAAAAGGGACCAAGAAGGAAATTGTTTCATTTTGAGGCAATGTGGGTGGAAGCTTCTGGTTGTAAACAAGTTGTTCATGGAGCCTGGAAGGCTATTGAAGGAAGAAGGGAACTGAATACAGTAATGGAGAAGATTGAGCACTGTAGTGAAAAATTGTCAGTGTGGAATAAATCCAGCTTTGGTAATGTGCAGAAGAATCTACATACAGCCAAGGAAATGCTTAGATTAGCTCATCAGGTTGATCCTCTTTCTCTTAGTAGGCAGCAAATTCAAATGGCACAACAGGAGGTTCAACAATGGTTGCAAAGAAGTGAGACCATGTGAAAACAAAGATCTAAAATTCTGTAGTTAGCTAAAGGAGATAAGAATTCATGTTTCTTCCATCATAAAGCATCTCAAAGGAAGAAGAAGAATTGCATAAAAGGGATCAAGGACTCAACTGGAAGATGGCAAACTGATGAGGCAAGAGATAGGGTCATCACTGATTACTTTCAAACTCTTTTTACTACTGCTAAGGAGTTAGGCAGTATGGATTTTCTGCAAGATCTAAATGGCAGAGTAAATGCCCAAATGCTAGAACAGCTTAATGCAACTTTTACAGCTGAGGAGGTGAAGAGAGCACTAGATGAAATGTATCCTTCAAAAGCACCTGGACCAGATGGTATGGCCTCTATTTTTTATCAAAAATTCTGGTCTGTTGTTGGAGTTGATGTCACTGATGTAGTATTGAATGCCCTTAATAGTGATTCCTTTCCTGTGGAGATTAATCATACCTTTGTTACTTTGATTCCTAAAAAGAAAATGCCTGAGTTTGTTTTTGATTATAGGCTTATTAGCTTGTGTAATGTCATTTATAAGTTGATCTCCAAGGTCTTAGCTAATAGACTCAAGCTAGTTTTACTTGCTATTATTTTACCATCACAAACAACTTTTGTTCCAGGTAGATTAATTACGGATAATATACTAGTGGCTTATGAAATGGTGCATTTCCTAAGAAGGAAGAGAAGGGGAAAAGATGGTTTTTATGTCTTTGAAATTGGACATGAGCAAGGCTTATGATAGAATTGAGTGGAAGTTTCTAGAAAAGGTGATGTTGTTGATGGGTTTCAATTCAAGGTGGATTTAGTTGGTGATGCTTTGTGTCACAACTGTCTCTTTTTCAATTCTTGTGAATGGTGAGCCTAAGGGACCAATTGTTCCAATTCGTGGATTGAGACAAGGAGATCTCATTTTTTCCTATCTCTTCTTACTATGTACTGAGGGCCTTATAACATTGCTGGACAAGGCAAATGTGCATCAACAGATTGAAGGGGTTCTAGTATGTAGAGAGGCTCCTAAGCTGAATCATCTCTTGTTTATAGATGATAGTGTTATGTTCTGTAGAGCAACTACACAATCTTGTTTAACCTTGCAACATAGACTTGATATCTATGAGAAAGCCTCTGGACAGAAGATTAATAGAGAGAAGACTTCTATGGTATTTAGTCATAATGCACTCATTTCCAACAATATGATAAATACTTAGGGTGGCCACCTATAGTTGGAAGAGGTAAATATCAAGCATTCTCTGTTTCAAAACATAGAGTTTGGTCTAAATTACAAGGCTGGAAAGAAAAACTCTTATCAGAAGGAGGGAAAGAAGTTTTGTTGAAAGCTGTGGCCCTTTCCATTCCTACTTATACTATGAGTTGCATTAAATTGCCTAAGTCACTATGTTCAGACCTTGAAGGATTGATGGCTAGTTTCTGGTAGGGTCAAAGAAAAGAAGAGAGAAAATTAAGTTGGGTTAGCTAGAGGAAGATGTGTGAGTCAAAACTGGATGGAGGAATGGGATTCAAATGTATTCAAACTTTCAATAAGGCTCTTCTAGCTAAGCAAGGATGGAGAATAATGAATGAGGATTCCGTTTCTTTATATGGATTTGGATAGTTGAGAGAAAAGCTAGAGAGAGAGAGAGAGAGAGAAAGTTAGAGAGAGAATACAAACAAAGGTGAAATTTTTAGGTTTCCTCGTACGAGGGCCCCCGTGCCGTCATGGCAACCACCTTGGCCCTGCCTGGTGGTCCCATGCTGGCAGCGAAGGCCAGATCTTTTGCGGACTTGGTAATGGCTGTTCCTCAACCCCTCCCAGAAGTTAACCTCCCAATGAGGTCCCCAAAGATCATTGATGGTCAGGTATGTTACATGTTCACCAAGGAAGAAGTGATGCAGTCGACGGCACCATTCAAATACTCCTTGGTTTTAAAATTTCTCCGGCAGAGACTGTCTTTAGATGCTATACGGATGTTTATCCGGCAGAGATGGGGGTTTAATGGGAAATGTGGTGGCCTCTTCTATGAGGAAAAACCGTAATGTCTTTGTTCGTCTAATCTCAGAGGATGATTTCAACAAGGCTTTTTCACGCAAGACTTGTGAGATAAATTGTGACGCCCCCAATTCTCACGTACGGACATGTGAAAATCAAAGCATCGGGACGATGACAACACGGGTCACCATCCTATCACCAAGGGTCAAGTGTGTGTACATGCAACAAGTGTACAATAAAAACACGCAGCAGATAATAAAAGTCTTATAACTAAGTACCAGAATTTTTTTTGTTTAATACAAACTCGTTTAAACCACATATAATAAAATATTACAAGTCTCAAATATTATTTCAGACTGAATTACAAGCCATAAAAACTGATAGAGATAATTTTTAAACATCAAAAACTTTAAGTCAAAACTCTGGCAGAGCCGCCTCCTCGGCCTCCACATCTGCATCAAAGTCTACGGTACCAAAATGGTGCCGCAGGTAAATAATATTCCAAATACCATAAGATAAAAAAAAAATATTAAACTCAACAATATGCATGAAAGAATGCCAAATGCACATATCCCATAAATCTATATTTTTTCCACACATGCCAAAAAACTCATTTTGGCCCAAAAACATATCCTTTAAAACCAGTACTTGCCATTATCCCAGATAATGGCCCAAATCAAGAAAATCACAATTTTCTCAGAAAATGGATCACAATAACCTCAAACATAATCTCACCATTTTCCCAGAAAATGGCCAGTATCCAATATCAAAAACCCGTTCCAATTTATTGCGTGCACCATGATCTCCCCTAGGGATCATCTGCACACTCTAGCTCCTGTGCCACACCACAGGTAACGACTACGCATGTGACACCTAAACGAGCGATACCCGGTCTCGCTCCCAGCGCGTACCTGGACCAGGCCATCCTCTAGTCCCCGCCAGCCTAGGGACCACAGAGTCGACACGACAGCATAACCATATCGTGCGATCCGCTCGTCGCCCAGCAACAACCCAGGAGATGTCACTCAGTATTATCTACTCCCGACTGACCAGAGGAGCTCCATCGAGATAATATCTCATCCCAGCTTGGGGTCGTGATACACACACCCGAAAATCCATTTACACAAATAAAACTAGTTTTTCTTAATTTAACACATAAACATGTATGCACCATGCAATGCACACCTCAAGACACAATTTATCTAACAAAACTCAACATCAACAATAACCAAACAACTCCGACCTCAAAACCATTCGACCCCGACTCCTCGAACTCAGTTCGGAATAACCAACTAGTCAATGAATTTATTGTAAAAGCAATAATATATTTAAATCCAAAATAGAGTTTGTAAAATATTTACAGCGCTATATGATAATTTTCGAATGATCAAGGAGCTGCAAACGGTGGAGAAAAAGTAACGTAACAGTGTAAAATACACTATAGCCGTGGGTTGTAAAATACCCACTTTCGAACAGGGAAAAACCAAGACTTAGGATTGATAGGGAATGACCTAGAGGTATTTATGAAGCTAATGGAAGTGAGAGTTGCCGTGGGTGGCGGTGGAAATGGCGGTGGAAGTGAAAAATGGCAAAAAAAAAGATGAGCTCGTGGGAGCTGCTCCGGCAACGGATCAGAGCTGGAAATGGGTGGTTTAGGACGGCAAGAGGTAGGTGATGAAGTGGTGAAGAGATGGTGGCCGGAGGTGGAACGACGGCGGCGGAGGAGCTCGTGGCGGCTAACGGTGGCTCGGATGAAGGTGAAACTTGATGGGGATGTTCACCGGTCGGAGGGAAAGAAAACTGGGTGGGTGGTGTAGGCCACGGTGGCCGGACGGCGGCGGTCTAGGCGGAGAAGCAAAACAGCGATAGTGAGGAGAGAGAGAGCGTACGTCAAGCAGAAGGAGAACAGAAGAGAAGAAGAAAAAGAAAGAAAAAGAAAAGAAAGAAAAGAGAAAGAAGAAGAAAAAGAGAAAAAGAAAAGATGGGGAAAAGAAATGAGGTCCAATCCTCACCTCTGGAGTCCAAAAACTGATTCGAGTTTAAGAAAAGTACTATCATTTACTCAAACAAATAGGGATACTGCTCTCTCATGTCTGCTTCTCTCTCCCAAGAGAAATCTTAAGCTAACGGATCTCCCCATGCCACCTTTACCAGAGGTATCGTCTTGGATCTCAACTGTTACTCTTTCCAATCCATAATCTGCAAAGGAACAACCTCATAAGTAAGATCCAGTTGCAGCTGAATACGCTCTGGATCAATGAAATGCGGCTCTTGTTGTCCAAAACTCTTCTTCAAGGATGATACATGAAAAACATCATGAATTTCCCCAAAATATTCTGACAATGCAATTCTATAAGCGACGGACCCTACCTTCTCCAAAATCTAAAAAGGGCCAACATATCTCGGATCCAGTTTCCTACTTTTACCAAAACGCTTAACTCCTTTCATGGGAGAGACTTTGAGATAAACCCAATCACCTTCCTCAAAAGATAACTCTCTCCTCCTTGTATCTGCGTAGCTTTTCTGACGACTCTGAGCTGCCGCCATTTTATCCCTTATAATCCGAACTCGACCTTGCATTTTCTGAATCAATTGTGGCCCAATTATTTTGTTCTCCCCGACTTCATTTCAACATAAAGGCAATCTACACTTCCTCCCATAAAGACCTTCATAAGGAGCCATCTGGATGGACGCATGGAAGCTATTATTATATGCAAATTCTATGAGCGGCAAGTGATTTTTTCAACTTCATTGAAATTCCATAACACATGCTCGCAACATATCTTCAAGGGTCTGAATAGTGTGCTCTGATTGGCCATCTGTCTGAGGGTGATATGCAGTGCTAAACTTCAACTTAGTACCTAATGCTGCCTGGAAATTTTCCAAAAATGAGATGTGAACCTTGGGTCTCGATCCGATACAATACTTTTCGGTATGCCGTGCAACCGCACTATCTCTTTTATGTACAAGCGAGTCAACTTTCCCAAGGAATCCGTGTTTATTAACAGGTAAGAAATGAGCACTCTTAGTTAACCGGTCAACAATCACCCAAACCGAGTTCTTTCCACTAGGAGTCCTCGATAAGCCTACTATAAAATCCATCGTAATGTCATCCCATTTCCACTTAGGAATAGGGAGGGGCCGCATGAGCTTCTGCCATAATTCGCTCCTTGAAGTCCAAATCTTTGGGGATTACTCTACGATCTCGGAACTGAAGAATTCCATCCTTATCCATACTATAATGCAATGGCCCTCTAGATTTTCTGACTCTTTTTCTAATATCTAATAGCTTCGGGTCCTTCCTTTGAAGAGTTTTCAGTTCCTCAAAATCAACTACTCAAATATCAAGAATTGAAGATAACACTTCCTCTTGTTGTGAACTTTCAATAAGAAGTCTTTTCATCCCGCAAAGTAAAGAGTCTAATCCTGACGATTCAGCTTCGTCTTCCAAGTGCGACTTTCGACTCAAAGCATCTGTAACTATATTTGCCTTTCCTGGATGATACTTGATCTCGCACTGGTAATCATTGATTAACTCTAGTCATCGCCTCTGCCTCATGTTCAGATTCTTCTGAGAAAACAAGTGCTTCAAACTTTTATGATCGGTGTATACTTCGCAAACTTCTCCATACAAATAGTGACGCCAAATCTTAAGAGCAAACACAGTCGCAGCCAATTCTAAATCATATATCGGATAATTCTTCTCATGATCTTTCAGCTGACGAGATGCATAAGCAACAACCCGCCTCTCTTGCATAAGAACACATCCCAATCCAAATTTAGACACATCGCTAAAAACTACAAATGGCTTGTGCGGTTCTAGAAGTGTCAATACTGGTGCAGTTGTTAATCTCTTCTTCAATTCTTGGAAACTTCTCTCACACTTGTCTGACCAAATAAATTCTGCATTCTTTCTAGTCAAAGCAGTGAGAGTTCCGGATAAGCGAGAAAATCCCTCTACAAATCTTCGATAATATCCAGCAAGTTCCAAGAAACTCCGAATCTCACGTACGGTCGTTGGACGCTGCCATAACAAAATAGCTTCCACCTTGCTAGGATCTACAGTCACCTCGTCTCGGGAAATCACATGCCCAAGAAATTTGACTTCCTCCAACCAAAATTCACATTTGCTAATCTTTGCATACAACTGATATTCTCTTAATTTTCCAAGTACTAAACGAAGATGATAGGCATGCTCTTCAAAATCTCGGGAATAAATTAAAATATCATCAATGAAAACCACCACAAAGGAATCCAAATAAGGTCGAAATACCCGATTCATTAAATCCATAAAAGCTGCAGGGGCATCGGCTAACCCAAAAGGCATCACCTTAAATTCATAATGCCCATATCTCGATCTAAAAGCAATTTTGGGTATATCCTTATCTCTTATCCACAACTGGTAGTATCTTGATCTCAAATCAATCTTTGAGAACACAGTTGCTCCTTGAAGTTGATCAAACAAATCATCGATCCGTGGAAGAAGATACTTATTCTTGATGATCACCTTATTTAATTCTCGATAATCAATGCACATTCTGAGAGTGTCATCTTTCTTTTTAACAAACAACAATGGTGCACCCTATGGCGAAGTATTTGGTTGAATAAACCCCTTATCTACCAATTCTTACAACTAAACCTTCCACTCTTTTAATTCAGCTGGTGCCATACGGTAAGGGGCTTTATGCACAGGGGCCGCTCCAGGTTCCAACTCAATAACAAACTCCAATTCATGAACAGGGGGTAGCCTATGCAAATCATCCACAAACACGTCAGGAAATTCTTCCACAACTGGGATATCTACCAATGACTTCTTCTCAGACGGCGTAGACACCATTTGGACTAAAAAGGCATCCGCTCCACAAGCAATCTCTCTTCTCGCTTGAATTGCCGATATAACTACCGACTTTTCTTTTAGTTTACTTCCCGCAAATTTCAAATAATCACCATTTGGGAGCTGAAAGCTAATTACTCGACTTCTACAATTAATACTCACAAAATATCTATATAGCCAATCCATCACAAGGATAATATCAAATCCTAGCAGCTTGAATACCACCAAATCTGCATCAAGAAACCTTCCACCAAAATTCAAAGGACAGCCCAACGCAACTTTGGAACACCACACCACTTCGCCATTTGGGAGAGTCACTACTAATGATTTTGGCAAAGGTCCCATAACCAGATTACATATCCGAGAGAAAGTGAAAGATACAAACGACTGAGATGCACCCGAATCAAACAAAGTGCAAGCATAAAATTCATATAAATGGACTCTTCCTGAACCAATCACATTAACCAATGAAATCCAAATACAAAGAAGAAACCAAACCACACCAAAAATCAAATCCAAAATAAAATTGGATTCATACCTATAATCACTCCAGCATCGTGGGTTGCTAGTGCCTCATCATCAACCTCTCTAGGTGTAACAGCATATACCCGAGCTTGCACTACTTACCTCTGATTAGTTCTTCCACCACGTCGACCTCCACGGCTTCCTTGAACTGGACTAGGACACTCACGAGCAAAGTGTCCCTGCTGGCCACAATTATAGCACCGAGCCCCACTCGAAAGGCACTCACCCACATGTGCTCT
This sequence comes from Carya illinoinensis, assembly GCF_018687715.1. Classification (NCBI taxonomy): domain Eukaryota; kingdom Viridiplantae; phylum Streptophyta; class Magnoliopsida; order Fagales; family Juglandaceae; genus Carya; species Carya illinoinensis. The sequence goes on along the minus strand of NC_056766.1, from coordinate 23,305,460 downwards.
ATTACACCTTCCACAAACTGGCACCCGTCCTCCCATACGCACTTCCGAGGCTGCTTGTGGTCGAGTCCCGGTCCACTGAACAAACTTCTGAGGTGAATCAGAACTACTTCCTTCTCTAGTAAAACTCCGCCTCTTTTGTCCTGGAGGGGAGCTCATACTCAAATTAATCTCTCGCTCTGCAAGAGTGGCCAAATCAACTAAATCCTGAAAAGTGGTAATCCGGTGGCAGACTACCATTATGCGTATATTAAGTCGCAGACCATCCTGGAAACGCTCGACCTACATCTCCTCCGTGGCGATGAGATGGGTAGCAAATCGTCCAAACTCTATAAATCTTCGGGCGTACTGTTCCACAGTCATACTTCCTTGGACCAAGCTTGTAAATTCCCTTGCTTTTTGTCTTCTCACAGAAGCCGGAAAGAAACGATCATTAAATTCTTTCTTGAAGCGCTGTCAGGATATAGCGGCAAAGGACCCCAATTCTGACTCTAACATTACTCTTTTTGTCTCCCACCATTCAGAAGCAGTGCCTTGCAACAAATAACTGGCATAAAGTACTTGTTGCGCCTCAGTGCAACCACATACTTCAAATGTCTTTTCTATATCTCTAATACACTTTCCAGCTTGAATAGGATCCTCTTCTCCCGTGAAAGATAGGGTTCTATGCGCTAGAAAGCGTTCATAGGTGCATCCAGCTTGCACCGCTCTACTAGGCTCTCCTTGTTGTGGCCTAAAATTTTACAGTAGAAATTCCGTCATTTGCCTTAATGCTTGAGCTATGGCATCGTCTCTCAGCAAATATTCCTGGCGCTCTTGAGTAGGCTTTCTTGGTCTTACCATCTTCATGCCACAACACAACCTTTGACCCCCTTTAAATATCGAATAAAACAAACAACATAAAACCAAAACCAAAACCAAAACCACATAACAAGAAAATAAAATATACTATCATACAATAACATAACTAAATAAATAAATACAAACAAGCTAACTCAAATAAATTCAAATCAAATAAAGCATATCAAATAGCAAACTTTAAATAAAATAAATTTCAAATCACAACTTTAAAAACTTTCTGATACTACACCTAAGGGACATGTGGTTTTAATCAGAACCAAACTGCTCTGATACTACCTGTGACGCCCCCAATTCTCACGTACGGACACGTGAAAATCGAAGCGTCGAGATAATGACAACACGGGTCACCATCCTATCACCAAGTGCCAAGTGTGTGTACATGCAACAAGTGTACAATAAAAACACGTAGCGGATAATAAAAGTCTTATAACTAAGTACCAGAATTTTTTTGTTTAATACAAGCCCGTTTAAACCACACATAATAAAATATTACAAGTCTCAAATATTGTTTCAAACTAAATTACAAGACATAAAAACTGATAAAGATCATTTTTAAACATCAAAAACTTTAAGTCAACTCTGGCGGAGCCGCCTCCTCGGGTTCAGCCTCCTCCTCTTCCTCCACATCTGCATAAAAGTCTACGGTACCAAAATGGTGCTGCAAGTAAGTAATATTTCAAACGCCATAAGATAAAAAAAAAATATATATTAAACTCAACAATATGCATGAAAGAATGCCAAATGCACATATCCCATAAATCTATATTTTTTCCACACGCAAAAAAACTCATTTTGGCCCAAAAACATATCCTTTAAAACCAATTCTTGTCATTATCCCAGATAATGACCCAAATCAAGAAAACCACAATTTTTTCAAAAAATGAATCACAATAACCTCAAACATAACCTCTCCATTTTTTCAAAAAATGGCCCATATCCAATATTCAAAACCCGTTCCAATTTATTGCGTGCACCATTATCTCCCCTAGGGATCATCCGCACACTCTAGCTCCTGTGCCACACTACAGGTAACGACTACGCATGTGACACCTAAACGAGCGATGTCTGGTCTCGCGCCCAGTGCGTACCTGGACCAGGTCATCCTCTAGTCCCCGCCAGCCTAGGGACCACGGAGTCGACACGACAGGGTTACCGAGTCGTGTGATCCGGTTGTCGCCCAGTGACAACCCAGGAGATGTCACTCAGTATTGTCCACTCCCGAATGACCAGAAGAACTCCACCGAGATAATACCCCATCCCAGCTTGGGGTTGTGATACACACGCACCCGAAAATCCATTTACACAGATAAAATCAGTTTTTCTCAATTTAACACATGCACATGTATGCACCATGCAATGCACACTTCAAGACAAAATTTATCCAACAAGACTCATCATCAACAATAACCAAACAACTCCGTCCTCAAAACCATCCGACTCCCGACTCTTCGGACTCAGTCAGGAATAACCAACCAATCAATGAATTTATTGTAAAAGTAATAATATTATTTAAATCTAAAATAGAGTTTGAAAAATACTTACAGCACTATATGATAATTTTTGAAGGATCAAGGAGCTGCAAACGGCGGAGAAAAAGTAACATAACAATGTAAAATACACTGTGGCCGTGGATTGTAAAATACCTACTTTCGAATGGGGACAAACCAAGACTTGGTATTGATAGGGAATGGCCTAGAGGTGTTTATGAAGCTAATGGAAGTGAGAGTTGGCCGTGGGTAGCAGTGGAAATGGCGATGGAAGTGAAAAATGGCAAAAATAAGGATGAGCTCGTGGGAGCTGCTCCGACAACAGATCGGAGCTAGAAATGGGTGGTTTAGGATGGCAAGAGGTAGGTGATGAAGTAGTGAAGAGATGGTGGCCGGAGGTGGAACGACGGCGGCAGAAAAGCACAAAAATCGTGCGGCTTGGAGGAGCTCATGGCAGCTAACGGTGGCTCGGATGGAGGTGAAACTTGGTGGAGATGTTCACTAGTCGGAGGGGAAGAAAACTGGGTGGGTGGTGTAGGCCACAGTGGCCAGACGGTAGAGATCTGGGCGGAGAAGCAAAACGACGAGAGAGAGAGAGAGAGAGAGAGAGAGAGAGAGAGAGAGAGAGAGCGTACGTCGAGCGGAAGGAGAACGGAAGAGAAGAAGAAAAAGAAAGAAAAAGAAAAGAAAGAAAAAGAAAAGAGAAAAAGAAAAGATGGGGAAAAGAAATGAGGTCCAATCCTCACCTCTGGAGTCCAAAAACTGATCCGACAAAAACAAATTTAAAAGTTATAAAACGACTAAATTAATTTAAACACCATATCAAACTAAAATATAATAAATAATTAGTAAAAACTAACAACTAAATTTTAAATCCAAAAACAAATTAAAATAAATTACACAGTAATTTAAAATCAAAACAATAATTAATATTAAGAAAGCTCCACAAAACAAATATTACAACTAAATAAATCCAATTAAAATACAATAAATTAAAATAAAAGAACTAATATTTTAATTAGATTAAAATACTCATTCAGTGAAAATACACGTAAAAATAGGGTATCACATAAATGGAGTTCCGTACAGAGCATTCCATTGGACTCCGAGATTCACAAAAAATGAGGAAACGCCTTTTGTTCCAATTTGGGTCATGCTGCTGGGCCTCCCCCCAAAATTCTATCATGACTCAATCCTCAAAATAATAACGGCACAGATTGGAAAGTTCATACGGTCTGATAACTCCACTCGGTGTGCGACAAGAACGGACGGAGCTCGAGTTTGCTTAGAGATGGATGCCTCAATACAACATCTGGAGTCCTCAATACGTTCCACACTTAGTATTTGAGACGTTGCCGGCATTTTGTATAAGTTGTAAGATGCAGGGACACAACAAAGCAACCTGTAAAAGAGGAAAAAAGAATCGAGAATACCAAAAAACAGGAAAGGACAAAGACGGTAGGGATTTACATGAAGTGGTGGGGAATATAAATGCAGGTGAGAAAGAAAGAACAGAAGAGGACCTGGATGCCATGGAGACCGACAAAGTGATGATGGTAGGAGATGAAAGGTTAACAAGAAAAGGAAGACCATATCGAGAAAAGCAAAAGCCCGGTGAGGGTTGAGGGGGAACCCGAAGAGTAGCAGGAAGAACAGGGATTTGACAGCCTGATCTCCCTTGAGATTAGGGATCGCGTGGAGGTGGAGGACGGGGGTATAGAAGAGCATGAAGTTGTACCAGATAGTATAGTACAAGGGACTTGTGTATTACAAAGTGTGGAACGTAATAATGAAAACGATGAATGGCTGGAGGATGTGGTGCTAGTAGAGGAAACAGAGGAACAACAAGCTCTGTTAGAGCCGGAGGAGGAAAGAAGGAACATGGTAACAGGGAGAGAAAAAGACTACCAATCCGAGGAGGATCAGAGTGGCTCCAAAAGGAAAAAGAATAAAAGCGGTTCGAGAACGTCAAGAAGCAACAAACGGGCCATCAACTGGCCCTCTAAATTAAATCTCTGATAGGTCCCATTTTGTACTGGAATATAAGAGGTCTGGGAACCTCAAGAGGAAGGCTGAAGAAGTTGGTAAGGGAATTTAAGCCCAAGGTAGTTGCACTAGCAGAGACTTTTGTGGATGATAGTAGAATGGGAAGATTAATGAGGCAGTTAGGCTTGGAGAAGGGTAGCTCAAACCAATTGAATGCTGGGAAGATTTGGCTATTGTGGGAAAAAAATGTGAATGTAACCATCGTACGAATGAGTGACCAGTTTATCACAGTCAAAGTACTCGAAGGGGATATGGCTCTTAGCATTACTTTTGTTTACGCCAAATGCTATTATGGGCTTCAGAGACAACTTTGGAGGGATTTACAAGAAGATGATCACAGTAATGACCCATGGATGATTCTAGGGGATTTCAACATAATCAAAAGTAACGAAGAACAGAGGGGGGGCTCTCCACGTCCGAGGATAGTGATGGAGGATTTCAATGAATGGATAAATGGATGTGGACAGATGGACATGAATTACAATGGCAACAGTCTCTCGTAGTGTAATGGGCAGGAAGGTCTAGCCAGGAGCTGGGCTCGTCTCGACAAAGGTTTGGTAAATACTAAGTTTTTAGAGTCTCTAGCTCACTCCCTGCTAAAGTACTTGGTGCGTAACACATCAGACCATGCCACGATGATAGTATCGTGCAACCAAAACTCCCAACGTTATGGACCGGCGCCTTTTCGGTTTTAGCAAATGTGGGTGGAACATGGGGAGTTCCTTTCTTGTTTTGAGCAGTGCTAGAAAGAAGAAGGACGGGGAGGTGGTTTGGAAAATCTAGCTTATAAAATGAAGCGCATGAAGCAGGTATTGAGAAGATGGAACAAGGAAATTTTTGGTCATGTCGATTTAATGATTAAAGAGCTAGAACAATGGATTGAGTCACTTGAAGCTATTCTGCAGGGAGAATATGAGGCAGAGGTGGAACAGGATCTTTTGATGTCTAAAATAGAACTAGATATTTGGCAAAAAAGAGAGGAGAGTTTGATTGCTCAAAAAGCTGGAATTAAATGGCTATGAGAAGGAGATAACAATACGAGGTTCTTCCATGCAATTTTGAAGAGAAGGCAGCAGAACCAAGTCACCAAAATGAATAAACCAGATGGCACTTCATTCAACACTCCTGAAGCCATACACGAGGGTGCAGTCCAATATTATCAAGAATTTCTAAGCCGTAAAACTGAAGGGGAGCCGCCAGATCTAAGTTCCTTCATTGATCAAGTCATTACAAAAGATGAGAACAAAAACATTTACAAAAGGCCGTCTATAGAAGAAATCCGGCAGGCAATTAATAGCATCCCAGTGGAGAGCAGCCCGAGTCTAGATGGTTTTGGGTCGGGATTCTTCAAAACTTGCTGGGACATTGTCCAGGGTGATGTAGAGGAGGCCATTGCATAATTTTTTGAAGGTAAACAACTCCCAAGGTACGACATGGCATCGTATGTGACTCTTATTCCCAAGGTACAACAGCCAACGGGATTTGATAAATTTAGGCCAATTAGCCTGTGCTCTGTGATTTACAAAGTATGCTTAAGATTATTGTTGGTTGGTTAACAAATTTATTGCCGAGGTTGATTTCTTAGGAACAAGGAGCTTTCAGCCCTAATAGAAGCATTTTTGAAAATATTAGCCTAACTCAAGAAATGGCTTGATCTATACACAAAAATTGAATGGCGGCAATGTGCTATTGAAAGTGGATATGTCCAAAGCGTATGACCGAGTAAATTGAAATTTTCTAAGGTATGTCTTGGTTGCTTTTGGGTTCGATGAGAAGATAGGAGAGTTGATAAAAAATTGCATCACGACACCGTGGTACTCCATTCTTCTAAACAAAACCATGAAAGGATTTTTCAAGGGAGAAAGGGGACTACGACAGGGGGACCCCCTCTCGCCATATTTATTTATTCTAATGGAGGAAGTCTTCACAAGAATGCTAAAGGAAAAATATGAGAGTGGGTTAATCGGAGGCTACTCTTAACCTAGAGGTACGCCTTTAATTTCTCACTTATTATACGCAGATGACATTGTGATTTTTACAAATGGACCCAAATGGTCTATTAAGGAACTAGTTAAAACTATTGAACTATATGAGAGATGGTCGGGCCAGCTAGTGAGTAGAGAAAAATCGGCAATAATATTTTCGAAACACATAAGACAAACCCGAAGAAGAAGCATACTGCAACTTACTGGATTTGGAGAGGGATGGTTTCCGATGAAGTATTTAGGGGTGAACATTGTGGAGGGAAGAGTCACCTTTAGTCATATGGAGGAACTTGTTAATAAAATTCGAGACAAGGTAAGTGGCTGGAAGACTAGATTACTGTCAGCGGGTGGAAAACTTATCCTATTAAAACATGTTCTTTTGAGTTTACCAATTTATCTTCTATCCATGCTACAAGTCCTGAAGTCAGTTTTAAGCATTATCAACCGAATTCTCAGCACATTTTTTTGGGGAGAATCTGATGGTAATCCAAAAAGAAAATGGTGTGCTTGAAATAAAATTTGCAAGCCAACAAATGAAGGTAGACTAGGCCTGCGAGACCTTGAAGAGGTTCAAAATTCTCTTCACATGAAGTTTGCATGGAAAATCATCAAAGATAACTCTTTATGGGCACAATTCTTCAGGGGAAAATACGTGAAGGACAATCACCTCTCCCTTCTTGACAAAACAAAAGGAACTAGGTTCTGGAAAATGGTAATGAAACAAATTCAACATGTTTTGGAAAAAGCAAAATGGAAAGTGCGTGACGGTAAAATCTCATTTTAGTTTGATACGTGGACTGGAGGTGGCCCTCTAGCAGACTCTCTTCAACTTACGGAGCTCCCAGAATTAAAGCTTTATGACTGTAAACTTGGTAATGAGTGGGATGTACAACTCTTGGAGAGGCTGGTGGGAGTGCAAAAAATAGGGGAAATAATTGAAGAGCTGGGCAATCCTCGGCAGGGGAAGGACCTGCTAGTGTGGACTCCTGCACTAGATGGACAGTTCACGATCCGGAGTGCCTGGGACTGACTACGTGTGAAATCACCTGAGACACCATGGTCGGCATGGGTATGGCATGAGATCCTTCCCAAGAAGATGTCGATAATGGCTTGGAAAGCATGGAATAACAGCCTAAGTGTGGATGACAGACTAAGGAGAATCGGGATCCCAGTGGTGTTGAAATGTTCATGCTGTACCGAAGGAGGATATGAGGACGTTGATCACGCCTTATATTTAGGAAAATTCGCCCAGAATATATGGAGGAAATATGCCACATCTTTTGGTCTTTCGTTTCGGGAGTATATCACATGGAAAGAAAACCTGAAATTGTGGTTTAGGCAAGCGTCCAGGAGCTCTCAAATGGGGGTTATTATGGGAATCCTTCTTATCATTATAACATGGAAACTATGGACAAGAAGGTGCAGATCACGTATGGAGGGTCACGTGGAAACGACAGAAGAGGCATGGTATGTGGTTCATTTATGGCTGACGAGAATAATGAAGGAAACAACAAATTATCGAAAGTTGGCAAGTGAAGATCAAGAAATCTTAAGTGCAATGAATATTAAAATTCTTCTGGTGAAGCCAAGATAGGTTCAGGTGTTTAGATGAACGAAACCAAGACGAGGAAAACTCAAGTTAAACACAGATGGGTGCAACTTGAATAACCCAGGGAATTCGGGTGCAGGGGGCCTTCTACGTGATGAGTAGGGCAACTTAATTTTTGCATTCTCAGCAAAACTGGGCAACGGCAGCAGCACAGCAGCAGAAATTAAAGCCATCCTCCAAGGGCTGAAAATGTGTTGAGAGAGACGGATAAAGGGAGCACTAGTTGAAACTGACTCTCTGATGGTGGTCCAGTGGTGTAGTAGTGATAAATGTAGAGTGTGGTACCTTGAAGAATTCTAGGAGGAAATCCTTAGTCTTATGCGAGAAGGGGGACATTCGATTCAGCACGTTTTTAGGGAAGGAAATGCCCCTACTGATTTCTTAGCAAAGTATGGAGCTTAGGGACATAATCAAGTGTGGCACAACACCTCGCAACTGTCGTTGAGGCTTTGAGGACTTATCCGCACGGACAAGCTAAATTTTCCTTATTTACGTATTCGATAGGCTTTGTTTTTTTGTGGTAAAGTTAGTGTTTTGTTGCTCTCTAAAGTGGGTCAAATGTAATGGTTTCCCTCTACCATAAGTGAGGTTAACTCTCAATATACGGACGTCCTGTCCACCTCTTGTTAAAAAAAAAAAAAAAAAGGAATGAGGATTCCACCTACTACATAAGGTTGTTAAAGCTAGATATTTTCCAACATCTAGCTTTATAGAATCTAGATTGGGTGCTAATCCTTCTTATGTGTGGAGAGGCATATGGGAAACCAAGCATAGTTTATTAAAAGGCTGTAGATGGAGGGTTGGCAATGGTCTGTCTATAAACATCTGATCTGATTATTGGCTTCCAAACCATAAGTTGCTAGCTAATCTGGTCGACATACCTGCTACAACTGATTTATAGATGGTGGCATCTCTTATCAAGGCAAAACAAAGCAGCTGGGATATTGAGAAGGTAAGAAGTGTGCTTCCAGCAAGAGAGGCTAATGAAGTGCTAAGTATATGATTGCCATCAAATAATGTACCTGATATACTTAGATGGGAGCATGAGAAGAGTGGGGTTTTCGGTGTAAAAAGTGCTTTTTTTTTTTTTCAATTCTCTAGAGCAAACTAGAGAGGAGGCCGAAAGTTCAAGTGCTGCAAATGACAAATTGTTATGGAAGCAACTTTGGAAAATGCATGTTCCTCAAAGAGTCAAGGTATTTGCACGGAGAGTGTGTAAAAATATTCTTCCAACTTTTAAGAATATGAAGACTAGAAGAGGGATAGAAGAAGCTAGTTGTCATTGGTGTCAAGAAGAAGATGAAGATCTAAACCATGCACTGGTCTATTGTCCTTATACCATTGACTGTTGGTTGCAATTTTTTCCTTCAATAAAACAAGCAACAACTAGGATGCAATTTACACAAATGGCTATATCTATTATCAAAAGAAGAACAACAGGAGAATTGGAGAGGTTGTTCCTTCTAACTTGGGGGCTTCGGTATAGAAGAAATCGAAGAATATATAAAGTAAATATTCTATCAACTCAGCAAGTTATGGAGCATGCTTTTACTTTCTACCACGAACATAACACAGCATCAGAGGCTATAAAGACTAAACAAAAATACAAATGCAATTGGCTACCACCCCCTGCAGGTGTATTGAAACTCAATGTTGATGGCACTCTATTTAGTGATCAATGTAAGTCTGGCGTTGGTGCTGTGATGTGTGATCATGAAGAGAATGTGCTATTTGCTGGTAGTAAATCAAAACCTGCTGTGGCCGATCCATTGGAGATTGAATTTCTAGCTATCTTAAGGGACTTGCAACTGTGTGCATCTCTTGAAATTATAGAACTAAAGAGTTGAGCCTGATGCATTGTTAGCCGTCCAAGAATTGGAAAAGGAATGATATTCTACAACATTATGGGATGGCTCGATTCAAGAAATCAAAAACATGTTTCAAAAGTATCCAACTTGGTCTCTTCATCATAAGGGACAGGAAACCAATGGAGTTGCTCATGCATTAGCTCGATTTGCATAAAATCTTGAGGATCTTATTATTTGGTAGAACTCAATTCTAGAATATATTTCCCAAGCTATTTGGGATGATTCAAATTTGTAATGTTTGCATTTGATGAATAAAAAGTCCTTGTTATAAATAAATAAATAAATAAAAAGATCTAATTTAAAATTAACATGTACCTAAATGCTGTCAATTTTTTTAAAAATAATGCTAATTTACCTCTTCATTGTCTCCTCATTTTTATCGCTCATCTATTTAATTTTTTTAATTAAAAAATGACTTTTAGTGTAAAGTTATTTTGTTTAATATTTTTAAAAATGTTTAAAAGTACTAAATAAATATGAACAAAAAATATGAAAAAGAGTAAAGAAGTGAATTTTGTATAGGGGCACGCCCAGCACCCTATCAGCACTCTTTTATAAATGGGGCTGGACGAAACTTCCGGGGGAAAACTGTCCGTCTGTAAATTACATGACCGATGATAAAATCAGCAAGGGCAAAACTACATGACCCATAAAAGAAATTAAGAAATAATATATATATATTATTAATTAATTTACAAGTAAAGACATCTTTATGTAATTCAATTACCTTCATAGCAAAACACCCCCCACAAAAAAATAGACGCCAACAAAAGGAAATTGATGGCGGTTTACTCGGCAATCGAATCTACAATTTGCAATTAATATAAAACAATCATCAACAATATAAAATATAAAACAAAAATAACTTATTCTATTGTTACATAAAAGCCAGCTAGAAGAAGTACCTTTTTTACCAAACAAACACCAACAATGAAAAATAAGCATAAAGATTTAAGGCTAGAAAAGATGGCATTTACAATATATATTGGCCCAAATCACATATCACTTTGTCAAGCTGATTCCCCGCCTGAAATCATCACGGCATACAAATGAAACAAAGGATCCTATCACATTATGAAGGTGACAGGCTGCTGAAGATTCGCTTCAAACTAGGGCATGCCAAACGTAATCTCCCCATGCTCATCGAACATACCTGTCAGTCAAGTCAATACAATACCCCAAAAGGATAAAGAGTGAAAATGGTAATTCAGGTAGTAAATACGAATCCCGTTCTTAAAGAGGAATTATTATTGATCTGATGTTTATACTGCAAGAAAATAAAGATTGGTAGAGGCTGTTCTTACCTTCGGACAAAAGCGGACATCCAGGGTCTCCAGCATGCTACACTTTGATATGGCAGCTTCAACGGCTACTTCATCAATGTTGCAAGACTAACAAAGCACCAATTCCAAAGGTCAAGGAATGGTATTAGATTCAAATACAAACCAACTTTAAAACAATATACACTTTTTTCAACATGGGGAAGGAGGAAAAAGAAAACAAGTCTGCATTGACACCAAACATCATATTTGGTGTCAAGTTTCGACGAACAAAAATTATGCACAGTTGCAAATTAAGGGTACAAAACCAATCTGGAACTGGAAGAGTCCCAGAAGAATATTACATGTTAAATTCTACAGACATACAACCTTGGATGTCTGAGAGGGAATTCCTCAGTGTTAACACTGTTATCCAATTACCCACTCCAAATGTCTCTAAAACTGGTTATTAAAGAAAATGAATAAAAAAAATACAAGTTTCATATCTTCAAGTGACATGAACCACAACAATGATTAAGGACCTCAAACATGGAATGGAAAATGCATACCTGAAGAAAAAGACTAGTCAATCTCGGACACTCTAGCTTCAATATTTCCAAAGAGCAACAATTACTGATGGGTACGACGAAGAAAAGTCAGCATGGATAAAAACTCATAAAGTATTGTCACCAATTGGTTTCATTTCCATATTTTTGTTTTCAATAAAAGAAAGGTACCTCAAATTAAGAAAGCACAAATTGAAACAAGCAAGATCAACTTCCTTCAAATTTGATGATAGAGACAGATTGAGCGATGACAAATGGAAGCAACGTGCTGCTGGTGGAATGAAAACTTTCCTAATATTCAGACAACCTACACAGTTTAGGTTCTGTAGTAGACGGTTGGCCTGCTCAATTAGCTCGTGGTTATTGTCAGCCGAAAACGTGGAAAATGAGGTATATATGCTAGGCAGCTCAGAAATCTGACCACCACCATAACCCCAATTTAGGTCATGCATATTAACACAGCCATTCAAGCTCACATGTGTGAGGTGCGTGCAGCAAGCAAGAAGCTCTTCTATAGCAGACTGACAGAGGGTCCCATAAGACAAGTCCAATTCCTGGAGAGATGGTAGAGCACCTCCCTTGTAAAGGGGCTCAAGAGATGAATCAGCAAGATACTTGCATGCTTGTAACTTTAAAACCTAGGAGAAGCATAGAAAAAAGGTGTCAGGCCCTTGGGTGCCATTAAACATTTTTCTGGTCATAACTGCCGTAACAAAAATATGATATCCCTCCCACAAACCACTTTTTTCTTAGTAGAACCGTCTGTTAAATTCATTTGATTTTTTTTTTTTTCCCTTTTTTGATCAAAACTTTGACTATAAACCCAAAATATCACTTCGTATGTAATTTTCTATGGAATCTTACACAAGCAACTTAATGATCCCCATAAAAAATAAAACAAAAAAAAAAATTTTAAAAAAAATTAACATGTACAATTGGCATACCAATTTGAACTATATCCTTTTTAAGTGACTTATATGATACTAAAAAGTTTACCAATATTTATAATCATAAAGAACATTCATGCTGTGTTCATTACAGTGATTCTCATAAATGAGGACCATCAAAAGGTTTGCCTCAACATAAAAAACCAGATAATCTAGAAAAATTAATAGGATTCTCTTGTTAATTTAACAAGAGCATGCATTTCAATCCAAAAATTGGAGATTTTAGCAGTTATAATTGAGAACTTAGATTAATGGTTACTCCGAGTTTCTTGTTAGTTTTTGCTAAACTTTCCATCTCTGAAGTGGAATTCATACCCCATGTCAAAAGTACACTACTGATATATCTGGGTAGAGAAATTACCTTTAGTTGCAAACAAGAGTCAAAAACAGGCTGCAAATTCAGCAAAAAAGTGTATGATAAATCAAGCACAGTCAAATGTGGAAGGCAGCGTAGGGAATAAAGTCCATCAGAACCAATTGATGGGCATGACATCAATATCAATGACTCAATCAGCGGGCATGATGCAGACGTTGCAGACAAGCAATCGTCCTTGAGTTGGCTGCAAGTGAAAAAGAAAAAGGAGTCAGCTTGAGCAGTAACAAAGGACAACCAAAGACTATAAAGCCAACTAACCTACAAAAGGAAGCATCCAGAGATGTCAAAAGTGGACAGTTAATAGATGCATCAGATAGCACACCACATCCTTTCAATTCAAGCAACACCATATGTGGTGCTTCAATACTGAGAACATTCAGTTTAGGACATATTCCCAGATTCAAGGACTGTAGGCCAACCTAATAAGAAAACAAATAAAGTTCAGCAATATTTAATACAAAAAGTATGCAAATAAGTATGCGCATAAACTATATAAAAAGATGAAACACGAGTGGCACTAAATAGCATAAAATTTTTCTGCAAGGTTTAAACAACTGGCAAAATATACTTAATGTAAAATTTATCACCTCAGCGCTTACTATTTAATACTCAATGAAACAATATGTCAAGAGCAGTGTCTGATATAGTAAAAGCACATTTATGCAATCATCCTCACTTACAGGACAAAACGATGCTCTTTCAAGATGATCACAACCATCTAAGCAAACTTGCTCCAGATAGGGGCATGTGAGTTCAAGAGCAGTGATAGCCCGGCAACCGACAAGGGAAAGACTAAATAAAGAAGCACTGCAGAATCGCACCGCTGTCAAGCTCTGAACAAAGTAGAATTATCATATTAAATCAAGGGGGAAAGCAAATAAAGCTATGACGCAGTAGATGTAAAGTCAATAAGATAGTAAACCACAATAGCACTGCACAACACAACTTTATTTACAATGACATCGGGAAGTAACAAGTTTGGAATTGAATCACAAATACATGAGGAAAAAAGAAAAATTGTTCCACCAAGCCAAACCATTCCACTGGACTCCTTTACACTCCTTCAATCCTCAAACCCTTGCTAATGTAGTGAGCCCCCTTCTAATATGAATTTGGAATACATGGCATATCTAAACAAAAAATCAATTAAATTTTCTCATTATCTATGTACGTTAAAGCAAGTAGGTCCCTGGATTTATCCTTTGCCTAAACATTGCGAACAAATGGAGGTGCTTTAAAACAAAGTATTCAAAGCAACAAGTTTAAGGTTTGGAGTTCACAAACACTGCTTTGTGAGGAAACTTAATTTCATACAGATAATCATTAAAGAAGACCAAACGATGATAAAGAGCACCAAGTATGAGAACCAAGCACCACTTCAATTAGGCATATTTTCAAATGCTGGGCACAACTAAATTTAGCAAAATGATAAATACATGAAATGAAAAGGGCCCAATTCACAAACCTCACAGTTATCGAGAACCAATGACTTTAGCATAGGGCATCCGCCACCATCACTAAAAACTTCACAAATAGAATTTGTTAGAGATTCACAATCTGTGAGGTCCACTTCTTGCAAAGTTTGGCATTGCAATGTCAATGTGGTTAAGCTCTCCTGCTTCTGCAATGCTAATTTCTACATGACCATCAAACCAATTTATTAAAATGCAATCTCTGGCAAGTGATCAAGGACATGAGGCAGACAAGAAACAGACCAAACTGCTGACCTAAAGACATACCTGAAGTGAGTTTGAAGTGATGTTAATACGGTGAACAGGGCAATTAGACACCATTATAGTTGATAGTGTGGTGCTACGCAAATTCAAATCTGCAAATCTGCAGGAAAAATATAATTATAACAAATAAAAGAATGGAACAGAAAATTTTCCAGCAGGGAAAAAGGTGAGAGAGAGAGAGAGAGAGAGAGTGCATTTGTGTGCACTTTTCAAGAAAGATTGGGTGGAAGGGGAAAGATTAAAAGGAGCATCGGGGTTTACTTGCGACAATGTACTAATCTAATACACTTTAAGTGTGGAAGATCCAACGACACAGAAGTCAGTAGATTGCAGTTGTCAAGTTCCAAAACCTGAAACAAATAAGTAGCTCATATTGTGACGTTGAAAGTAGCATTTACTCAAGAGGCAACACAGACAAGCAGACAACATCAATATCCAATGTATGCAAATCTTTCAAACCTCCAACATATAACTATGAGATATTGCAGCCATTGAAGCTGAAGTGATACCCTCACAGCTGTGGAGCCTAAGAACCGTCAACATTGGCAGTCTCACAGACTAAAAAGAAGCAATGAAGCATGTCAGAAAAAGATGTAGCCAATAATTCCTGAAGGAAGGTTGTAACAAACTCTAGAAACTGACCTCAAGTGAGATATTTGGGCAGTACGAAGCATTAAGAAAATGGAGATTAGGACATGTGAGGGCTATCTCACGTAGAGTTTCGTCACTCACGCATGAACAATTTGACATGTCTAGAGACTCTAACTGAGAGCATGAAGTCACTGCTGAACGAACAGCAGCATCTGAAAGCTTGTGGCAAGCGCCTATATCGAGCTCATTGAGAAGTGGGCAATTCAGCACAGCCTGAGCCATGTTACTGCGCTTCAAAGACATAGTTTCAAGTTGTGGGCACCTGTAAAAGATCATATATCAGTAAAAAAATGTCAACAGACTGACAGATATGATAGTTTACTTTTAACCTTAAATCAGTTTACCTCACAGATACACGCATCACCCGGCACTTAGTTAGTTGAAGATGACGCAAGCCATCGTGGTTTATAAGTATTTCTTGAATACCATTACCAAGAGTAGCATCATTTACATTCAATCTCGTCAACAAATAACAATCCGCTAAAGCATGGAAAAAGGTATCCCCTAGCTGCCCTCTCCCCAATGTCAAAACCTCCAGATTCCTAACAACCATGAAAAGATATTAGCCATGATCACGCAATATTGACTAGAAAAGCGAAAACAACATCCTCTGACCTTAATGAAGAGACTGCTTTCATGACAAGCAGGTGAATAGAAGGAGCACCAGAAATATTCACTTCTGTCGCATTTGGATACCTCCGACACATATCCTCGACTGCAAACAAATCCATTAAATGAGAAACTTCCTACTTTCTTTCAGCAAAGATACCACACATAAAATACCCACCAAAACATAGATAAATACCAGTTCACAAAGTCTCATAAATCCATATTCTTTATCCTGTGCCCGCCATCCAATTTTTTGAACTAAGAACTAAAAATGTAACAGGAGTATACAAAATCATATCAAAACTCACATTGTTCTATAGATATGTTCCTGTTCTCAAAATTCAAACATCTCCAGAAATCATCATGTGCACTAGCTCCTCGCCACTGCCTACACACTCTGGCTGCTTGACAAAGATTGATGTGGTCCAAGAAAGAGAAAACCTGGATGAAAAAGACACTAAAATGATTAAAAAATCGAAGGCAAGTGATAATGAGAATTTCCAAAAAGTCTTAGGAAATGCATACCATATGGAGTAAATCATCCGTAAGATCCATCCGAACTTCAAAATCTTCTGTTTTTAGAGAGCCAATCTCATCTCCATCATCTTTCCCATCACTAGATTCAGAGGGATTCTCATCACCACCATCAGTCATGGTCAGTGAATGATAAAATAACTGATTCTCAGGTGGAATTGAAGATCCCTGACTAAAATGGTAAACTCTCTCTGCAGATGACCTAGAGTTTCCAGCATTTGAAGCCACTGAAGTTGGGAAATGATAGTCACTGCAATAAAAGGTTTTCATCAAGTAGGTATTTAACATATATAGCAGGCATATCCAAGTCAAAACCAGAGGGAAATGACAGTCACTGCAATAAAAGGTTTTCATCATGCAAGCATTCAACATATATAGCATGCATATCCAAGTCAAAACCAGAAGTCAATTCTTGAATAACTTATGCAATACGCAAATCATGATATCAAATTCAGACGGTGTTCAAATCTCTCGGTGGAGTAAACCCCTGTAGAGTAAACTCCGGTCCCATGCACCGCACCCTCGGAGCTTTTCACCAGGGGGTGTGGCCCCAAAAGATTGTTTGCAACCAAGAGGTTTTGAACCTTGGACCTTGAAGGGAGTGATACCCCAAGACCAAGACCTTCACCACTTGGGCCAACCCCTTGGGGTTAGTTTCCACCATGTTCCCATTGGGAAAATAGTAGCACTCACACATTTGCAAGCATCACAAATTCGCAAGGCCCATTGAAGGCATGATCTATCGACCATATGCATGGGTGGACAGCGCATGAGATACATAGATGAGTGCACATCCACTTTACATAAGAACAAGACTGAAACACTTCCTGACCAAAAGGGACTACCTTCAATGCGCTCCAATGAAACACGGGCACTCACTTCAACCTTATATCAGACCGTAATTGAATGGCACAATTTAATCACAAAATCCAGAGCCCCAGAATTTTATTTTATTTTTTTTTTTAGGTAAAAGATTTTATTGATCCACGTAAATAGGCAAAGCCCAAGTATATAGGGAGTATACAAAAGAGAGCCTAGTGTGATAATCGTGGGATATAATGTCAAATCTTTAAGGCAGAGCAAGTTTATGTAGCATAAATATCAACTCACGTCCTCTGTTGTGGATAATTATACAAAATGCACAATAAGTTTTTTTACATATAAGATCATTTTATTAATATACAAAACTCTCAACAATTAGCAGCATGCTACATTTTAATTTTAATGCACCAAAATTTAAAACCATATATATACTTCCAATACTCTTTAGAGAGAGCACATTGCATCCCCATTAAAATACCAGTAACGCCTGCATCAAAGAAAATGAAAGTAACATTCCACAATAAAGCCATACAATTACACTTAAAACGCGACCATTGTGATATCAAGCACGATCATCGCCAAAACAAGCTGTTTTTCTAACTATAATCGCAGAATATACACTCACTGCCCTCCTAATCTTCCTGCCAACTCCAACCACAAATGGAGATGCAAAAAGATCATTAAAATTACAGTCAGAACGAGGTTCGATTCCAACGAAATGAAATTCATCGAGGGAATGAAGCAAAATACATGTAAATTCACCCAGCTACACACGCATGCAAACAAAGTGAGATGAGAGACTCACTGAGAATCAGAGTGAGCTTTGAAGCGCTTATGGTGATAATCATGCCCACGATCCTCGACACCACCAGTCGCCGAAGCCGAGCTAGCCTCTCCCTCGGAGCCTCGCGAGCTTCCAAACCACGAGAAGAGCGAACCGGCGTGCGCCGCCCCCTCCCAATGTGCAGCCCCATCACGTATTGCAACAGCATCGTCTTCGAACAGTCTCAGCTGCTCATCCAGCCCGCGACCATTCCCCGCGAACCCTAGTTGCTCGGGTTCCTCCTCATTCTTGATTCTGCCCACAGGATCGTCCTTATCTCGGAAAACGTTTTCCGCCATAGCCTCCCCTTTATCTTCCTCTCCTAATTCTTCCCTGTCGTCCTCTTCTTCCCTGGTAAAGCATAGACAGAAGCACCAAATCTTCATGCACTTGAAGGTAAAGACAAGACCTTTACGAACCCCAGATCACGATCCCACACATTTCAAACCGACATTAACACCACAATTGCAGCAGAAATCGAGGAAGCGACGTCGGAGGCTCCGAAACCCTAGAAATCAAACCGTCGACTCGATTTGCAAAATCGGATTCTTTGGAAGATTAAATCAGAATTGGTCAATATGTGCAAATATTTATACAGAGAGAACACAAACAGTTCTTGACAGATATTGAAGGATCTGAAGGGATCTTGTGAGCTGCTTTGTTGTGGACTTGCGGATGTTATCCAGGAGTGAGTTCGAAACTTCGTATAGAACGCAAGACTTGGGTTGGAAGGACACGACACGACAACGTTTTGGTGCCCGTTTATATTATGTAAGATGAAGTTTGAACTCAAACCAAATAAATCAATACCGTTTGGATTTACAAAATATTTCATCTTATTTTATTTTATTTTATTTTTATAATATTTTTAAATTTTTATATAAAATATAATAAATAATTTAATTTTTTTAAACTCAAAATATAATAATATTAAAAAAATATTCTAACAATATTTTAATCAATTTTTATCTTTCATCTAAAATCATTTTATCTTATCTCAGAATCTAAACTAGCCTAATTTTTGTCGTTCCTAGTTTTTATCTATATTTTTTTTTTTATCTAAAATAACTAATTCAATCCTGTTATTTTCTATTTTAATTAACAACTTTTTCAAAGTATCATCTATGAGAGAGTTCAATCCAGTTTGGTTCGATTTTAGGAGATTTTGTGGACCGAACCGGACATATTAAGTCTAGAGTTTTTTCACCCTGGATCAGATTGAACAACCTAAGGACTTAAGTAGTCCGATCTCATTTGGGAATGTCCGGCCCAGTCGGTTCGTTTAGTCTAACTCTGCTCCAAATGGGTCAATGGCCCAATTTTTATATCTCATATTTTTCATATCAACAGTAAAAATTTACTAACAATTTATCTAATTTTAAGCCAAAAATACTAAAATAAAAACTTGAGAGAAAAATAAACTATTTAATGTAGATTATTTAATTAACTCATTAAAAAATAACTTATTAAAATTATATTGATGATGTTAATTGCTACTTTGTTACTAACTTAGAGTATATTAATGTATTTTGATAATTAATGCATATTGAGCATTTTTTTAATATAGTATACTATGATGTGTATATATATTAGAATAAATATAATACTATTAGTCTAGTATATAGTAATAGTTATTAGATAATAGTATATATATTAGTATAAATATAATACTATGTTAAATAATAGTAATACTTTTTGTGACACCCTGTTTTTATGTGTATTTTCACTGAAGGAATATTTTAATTTAATTAATATAATATTTCTTTCATTTTAAATTATCAGATTTTAATTGGATTTTAATTGCTGTTGAATTTAAATTGCTGTTTAATTTATTTTAGCTTGTCTTTGGATTTAAAATTAAATAGTTTGTTTTTACTAGTTAATTATTATATTTTAGCTTTACGTTGTGTTTAAAATATTTTCTTAGTTTTATTGCTTTTAAACTTATTTTCGTTGGATCAGTTGTTGGACTCTAGAGGTGAGGATTGGACCTCATTTCTTCTTCTTTTTTTCTTTTTCCCTTTTTCCTTTTCCTTTCTTCTTTTCTTTCTTTTCTTCTTTTTTTCTTCTTCTTTTTCTTCTCGTTTTCCCCCTCTCCCTGTGCGCAGCTCCTCTCTTTTCTCCTTCCCGTCGCCGCCACTTTGACCGGCCAGTTCTCCGCCGTCCAGCCACCGTTTAGTGCACCGCCACCACTATTCTCTTCCCCTTCCACCATAGATCATCCCCACCAATTTTCAGAGCCATCGGACCAGCCGTTAGCCTTTGAGAGCTGCTGGAAGTCGCTGCACCTGCTCTGTTTTTGCCCTTGTCGCCGATTGCTTTCGCAGTCCAGAACCGCCGCTCGCCGGCGGCGTGGCCTACACCACCCACCCAGTTTTCTTCCCCTCTCACCGGCGAACACCCCCACCAAGTTTCACCTCCATCCGAGCCACCGTTAGCCGCCACGAGCTCTTCCAAGCCATATGGTTTTTCACCGTTTCCGGCGTCGTCGCACCACCTCCGGCCACCATCTTTTCACAGCTTCTTCCCCTACCTCTTGCCGACCTAAACCATCCATTTCCGGCCTCGATCCGTTGCCGGAGCAGCTCTCACGAGCTCAACTCCGTTCAGTCCCTTTTTGGCCTTCGATCGCCATTTCCACCACCACCCACGGCCAAAACTCATTTTCCTTAGTTTCATAAATATCTCAAGGCCATTCCCTATCAATCCCGAGCCTTGGTTTGTCCCCGTTCAAAAGTGGGTATTTTACAACCCACGGCCATAGTGTAAATTACACTGTTACGTTGCTTTTCCTCCGCCGTTTGCAACGCCGCGAGCTTTCAAAAAATACTATATAGCGCTGTAAGTATTTTCCAAACCCTACTTTTAGATTTAAATATATTTTGCTCTTACAATAAATTATTGCTGCTGGTTGGTTGATTCCGGACTGAGTCCGAGGAGTTCGGGGGTCGGATGGATGGAGGACGGAGTTGCTTGATTTATTGATTTATGGTTCGTTGATTGTTTTGTGCATTGAAATTGCATTTACATGGTGCATGCACGTGCATTTTATTTTTATTTGAGAAATCCTGTTTTGCTGGCGTGAATGGATTTTCGGGTGCGTGTGTCTCACGAGCCCAAGCCGGGATGGGTTATTATCTCGGTGGAGTTCCTCTAGTCACTCGGGAGTGGATAATACTGAATGAAGTCCCCTGAGTTGTCGCTGGGCGACGACGGGAGCGGGGCTAGAGGATGGCCCGACCAGGTACGCGCTGGGCGCGAGTCTGGGCATCGCTCTACTCATCGACTCTGTGGCCCTTCGCTGGCGAGGGCTAGAGGATGGGCTGGCCAGGTACGCGCTGGGCGCGAGTCTAGGCATCGCTCGTTTAGGTGTCACATGCGTAGTCGTTACCTGCGGTGTGGCACAGAGCCAGGGTGTGCGGATGATCCCTAGGGGAGATCATGGTGCATGCATAATTGGATCGTTTTTATGGTTTTCGGATGCGGGCCATTTTCTGGGAAAATGGCGAGATTTGGTTTTGAGACTTTTGATCCATTTTCTGGGAAAATGGTGGTTTGGTCCATTATCTGGGATAATGGCGAGGCTTGGTTTTAAAGATATGTTTTTATGAGCCAAATGGGTTTTTGGCGTACGTGGTAAAAATGTGGTTTTGCGGGACATGTGCATTGGCTTTTCTTGCATCCATGTTATTTGAGTTTTATATGGTTTTATCTAGTGGTGTTTGAAGTTTACTTACCTGCGGCACCATTTTTGGTACCGTAGATTTTGGTGCAGAGATCGAGGATGAGGAGGAGGAGGCTGAGCCCGAGGATGCGGCTCCGCCGGGATACTGATGTTATGTTTTGTTTTTTGTATAAAAAAATTATGTTTGTGTCCTGTAATATTTATTTATGTATGTTTTGAATAGTTTTGTATTAAACAAAAAAAATTCTGGTACTTAGTTATTGACTTGCTTTTCGCTGCGTATTTCTCGTGCACATTCGTCGCTTTTTCACACACTTGGCACACGTCGATAGGATGATGACCCGTGATATCATCATCCGGACGTCTCGATTTTCCCGTGATCGTGTGTGGGGATTTGGGGGCGTCACACTTTTATTTCTATGATTAGTATAACTATATAATAGTGTTAATAATAAACTATTAGTAAAGTTATATATTAGTATTACTTATAGTGATTTAGTATAACTATAGTCTATATCAGATTATTAGTATTTTTTTATATCATATTAGACTATTAGTATTAGTATAAATATTAGTATTAGTATATAATTATAAAATTAGTAGTAGTTAATAATTATACAAAAATTATATAATTAATTTATACAATCATTTATATAAATAATATATATATATAAATTATCTATTTTTCTATTTTTCATTCAGTCTGGTCTAGAATGAAAAACCCTTGAACCGAGACCGGAATGAATGAATTCGGTCCTCTCAAAATTAGACTAGACTAAACCGAACCCAATTCGGATTTGGTCCAATCTAAAAATGACTGGTTTGGTCGATTTTTTCGATCTAGACTGGACCGGCCGAGTCTCACCCCTAATACCATCCAATAACTTTTTCAAATTTCTTATCTAATTCATTTAAAAATAAAATATATAAAAAACAGAAAATAATAATAATAATAATAATAATAATAATAATAATAATAATAATAATAATAATAATAATAATAATAATAATAAAGGAAATAAATGAAAAGAGAGAGAAAAATAAATAACAAAGAGAGAGGAAGAGCGATAGGTATAAAATATTTACGTGGATGAATAGTATCAAGTAGGGTTGTACACAATATCCATGTACCCAACCCGACTAGATTTCCCAACCCAACCTGAATAAAAGTACCCGAACAGTTTCTTTGTTTTAGATTTTTGGAATTTTTAACCTTTTTTCCAAATGTAAATAGTTTGGGCCGAGTAATTACCCAATACCTGAACGCACAACCAAAAACCCATCCGGTTTAACCCACTCGTCCACTACGCCAAGATATAAAAGTACAAAAAAAAAAAAACCTAATTTCCTCATTTTACTCTTCGCCTCTTGGCTTTCTCATACTTCCACCTCCATGTTGTCTATTCTCGCTTCTTCTTTTCTCTTCCTCCTCTCTTATCTCTTCTCAAGTAGTTTCTCTTCTAACTAGCTCCATCTTCTCTCTTATTTCATACTCCGATTTGTCTTGAAGTTGAAAGATCAATCCAGGGCTCTTGAAGTCAAAAGATCAACCCAAGGCTCTCAAAAGTTCTTCAAGATCTCAAAGTTTCTCGGCCCACAACTGTGGCAATGGGTTTTGAAAGTTAAGGTATGGGTTTAGAAGTTTCTTGACCTCTGGTTGTAGATTTTAGTTATGTTTTTTTTTTCTTAGACATTTTTTGGGCGATGATGGATTTAAAAGCCAAGTTTCCACTAGGCTTCCTCTTAGGTTGCGTTTGGGTGTTGAAGATAATTGAGAAGAGTTGTGAATAGAGATGAAGTGAGTTTGTGGATCCCATTGAAATGACTTTGATGTGTTTGGATGTATGAAGTATGTTGAGTTGTTGACTTTTGAGTAGGAAGTTGAAAAAGGTGTGGGTCCCATCAATAATTGATTTTATTAATAATGATAGTGAAATATTGATTTTATTTAAATTTTGTATTTATAAACACAATTATTATGATAAATAATTTCTAACACCTTTAAAAATTAATTTCTCACAAGCTTTTTTTACAGAAATTTATTTAAATAAAATTTTTAAATAAAATATATAATACCAACTTATTATTCCTACAAACCATTTTTATGTCTCCATTTTGTTCTTAACTTTGGCTATATATTATGATCACAACTTGCAGGTGAGTTATTTCATCTTATTTTCACATAGATAAACTTTATTAAATAAATTAATGTAAATTATAATAAATATTTTTTTCCACACCAATAATTATTTAATTAAAATTTTGCATATCATTGTCAAAAGGTTGTTCATTTTAAATAAGGCTCGGGAACGGAAATTTTTTAATTAAAAATACTCGTAAAAAATATAATTTATTTCAATTATGAAGATGATATTCTCATGCTCCACCCATTATCAATTTTTTTACTACCAGTGTTCTCATAAAAGTCATAAAAGCCAATATTCTAGCTTCAACATATTTCTCCACCCAACATTGAATTAGTAATAAAAATTACCTATATATTACAACACAAAACTTCCAATTTTCAAAACATGTTCGACACGTACAAAAAGCGTCATACAATACGATGAAAAATATTACAACTATCAATTTGCACTCCTATGTGCCCACATAGGTTGTGCGATAGATTCCCTGGTTGCAGCCATGGCTTGTGCCGCCCCAGATGACATGTCAGGAGTATGCAATATATGATTCGAGTTATCTACATTTGTCTGGCCTTCATAATGATTCGGATTGCTAAATTGACGAAAAATGTGATCATCAGGTGTAATCATGCGAATAATGTTGTGTATGACACAACATGCTACAACAATATATCATTGATTTGTTGGCTTGTATGGGTTCATTGATCGCAAAATTTGAAATCGTTTTTTCAACACACCGAAACTCCGCTCAATAACATTCCGGAGGGAAGAATGCCGGTAATTGAAATAATCCTGATATCCATGAAATGAACGGTTGCTGTGACGTTCAGACCTATGATATCGCACCCTAGGATATGGGGGCAAAAATCCTAGGATACATGGATAGGCGGAATCTACTAAGTAATAATAACCTGAAAAATATTAAAAGCATCAATAATGTTTACGAAATATTAGCCCAACATGAAATAATTTTTATATAATTTTTACCCTTAGGAGGCCATGGAAAATTGATCCCTGGACGAGTCAATGCATCCATAAATATGCGCACATCATGGGCAGTGCCCTCCCACCCAGCGTATATGAACGTGAATCTCATATCAAAATCACAGGCTGCCAGCACATTTTGGCTAACTCGATGATGCCGAGATATATAAGCATTAGTTGCCTCGGCGGGCGCCCATGCGTCGATATAAGTCTCGTCAATTACTCCATAACATTTCTGCAATCAAAAAATGAAAATTGTGATTTCACAAATTGCTGATATGCTATTAGACCGACTACACTATAACAGTGTCAACTGCATATCGCTTTCCTTGACCCAGAGTATGAATTTTTTACCTCAAACCATGGATAATGTCTGGGATTGCCTTCAATATAAGGCGCCACCCCATCAACATGTGTAGGTGCAATCACCTGGGGTGCAAGGCGACATAGTGCTCGCATCACTGCGCCAACATGTCGATTAATGGTTTCACTTGAATGTTGAAACCGGTCACCTTTGACTTGCTGAACTGTCCCATGTCCGACGGTAAATGCAAACATTGCAACGGCTTCCTCTACAGAAACCTCTCTTGTCGATTCCAGAATGGAATCCGTGCGTAATGTATTGCATAATGCTTGAAATGCATAAACTTCCATTCGGAACATATTTTTACAATTCTTGGGATGTCCATTAAGGATTGCGACTATATACTCTCGTCCGCGTAAGCCAATGTTATGCTGCGGCATTCGCTCAACCACTTGCCCTATAGATTCCTCCTCTTCTACGGCAGCCAATAGAAGAGCCATATGATCCAAATATGTGTTATCTTGCCTCCTCCATTCTTGGTATTCGTCCCACGTTTGATCGAAGTCACTACTCGATGCACCTTTAGTCGTTAAATTGGCCTCCACCTGGGGCTCATTATCTGAACTACTTTCTCTTTCCATCCTGCGCTATATCAAATAATTAGGTTAACAACACTTTGCCATGTCAATCATTATATTCAAAAAGGTTATGGGCTTAATATTGTAGTGAATATATAATAAAATATTTAGAAGAATAGTGTCCATGAGCCAGTTAATATATAACCTCTAAATTATATGGTGGCACAAAAATAATATAAAGACAATAATATTTGGCAAGTTGCAATTTAAATGTCATATGCAAAATGAATTAAATCAAATTGCATATCATACAAATAAACTCTTAAATAGAAAAATGTCATCAGCAGTAGAAGAATATAAATAAAAGCATAAGCCGGCCGCATCAAATGTAAACATAGATAGTTTAAAAACTAAACAAGATAAACTCAATGTAGCATTGTCCTACGCTACATCACTTCAACCTGTGGATCCAACCAATTCTGCGTTCCGGTGGCATTGTAAGTAAGAACTCCTACGCATCCTTATGCATCAAAATCCCTGCTACCAGCCCATAATGATCCATAGACAGGGGTGGGTTGATGTCATTTAGAAACTTAACACATTTACTTGCCATAGAAGATGATGAAACGGATGCAGTCTGATCGGATTCTTCTTCTCCTTTACTACGCTTTCTACTACAATGCTCATCGAACATCTTCTGGTCTAGCTCAGCTCTTGCGGCGGCACTGGCGGCCATAACTTCTATAGCTTTGCTAAGTTCTGGGGAAATGCCACTCCGGGGCGGCTCCCTTCTGCGGCGACGAGTACTCCCTGCCTGTCTACACACCAGCCCATCTATGTTTATGTCCACCTCATCTAAGTCAATGGGCGTGTCCGTAGCAGTTCCCAGTATAGGGCCCCGTGCCCTCAGCGCCTCCTCAAGGCGATCTTCCTCCTCATAGGTGGGGGGTTCCTGTGTTGAGGCATAATGAAGGACCCCTGTGGCCACAGACTGGTCGAAAATCGTATAGAGAAGATCGTAATCTTGACATCCATTCGTCTTGAACTTCCTCCATTTGCTTTGCACCTAACATAAGCAACCATTTATTAGAAGGCATGCATACAATATGCATCTGGAATGAAATCCTCAATAACAAAAATAAATAATGTCTCGAAATTAAATTATGAAAACTAAATGTAGTTTACCCGTATTGCATTAGCCCAATGCTCCTCAGTGGCAATTACGGTTTTTGTTTTCGGGTTCCAACCCATTCTTGTTTGACCCATGAGATCAGTGAACAGTCGTTGCCTTTGTCGCAGGCGAGTAATTTTTCCTCTTATTTGTGCCGCATCAATTGGCTTCTTCCCAAGTTCAGTCATCTTCGTTGCAAGTCTGACATTATCTCGGTAGGTGATTTTCGACCCAACCAATTTTCCATCGACCGTCTCTTGGTAGAGAAGGTCTACGAACATCTTCTCCAACCCATCGGTCCATAGGTTGAGATCACGCTGGTTCTCAGTGTCATCCATCAAGCACTGCTCAATACAAAAATTTAACTACGCAATCCAACACCCATGTCTCGAGTAATGGTTACTACTCGTTGAGTACTTGTAAACTGTTTAGCACATAGACATTTATCTAACTAAGGATTCACATAAACATCAACCATATTATCTCAACAATCGCCTCAGTGGCAACATAAATAAGGTTCATGGAAGTTTAACTAATATTCTAACATGGTCAAATATTAAGGAATATTTGATGCATGGGTATGTACGACATTCGAAATGAAAATGTAAACTGCCAGAAAAATTTCTCTTAAATAAGGAAAAATACTTGATGCATGGGTCCTGTTAATATGCAAACATACCTCTCCACAAGCACGAGTGGAAGATCTAAGATAGTAACGCTGTAAAACAGAGATCAAAGGGAAAAAAATAGTGAGAAACCATTTTAGTTTGACTACTAGCAGATAGTTGGTCACTGGAACTTGCCCGGTTTTCATATCAACAATGTTATAAAAATCTGAGGACATGCATGTAAGAGAATCCAAATAAACTAATATAAGATAATATTAGATAATAAAGTAATAAACTAATATAATATAATATTAGATAACCAGGAGGTTGGTTGTCTACGGGCTTAAAAAATCTGCTCCTTTAACCATAACTTTAACAACACAAGCAAACCTATACTAGTGAATCTCATATAAAAATTGACACACACTTCACTCACAAAAATGAGCTAATTTGACCTTAAACAGAATGCATGGGATCAAAAATCTGTACTGACGTGATATGGGGGCAAATTTCTTGTATTCTTGCTTCATTTCTTCTTTCCTTTAACCTTAAGCTCCAACAACACAATTAACCTTGTTCTAGTAATGATGAAAAATTGGAAAGGTGCATCATTTTCAAAATAGATCTGGCATAAAAACAGCCTTTTAAATGATGCAAATCTCGGTAAGGCAGAATTTGAAAGAGGAAAACTCACTAGTTTGAGTGAAAAGTTTGGTTGTTTACTTGGGTAATTAGCTTGGGAATATAACTCACAAGTATTATACTGATTTATAAGGAATTGACACACAAAAATGAAGGGTTTAACTAAATTAAGAAGGAACTAAGGGAGAGAAAAAGAAAGCTGAATTTACTGCAGAAACTTCACCCTCCTAGGCCAAAGAGAGCAGAAATGCCAGAAAATCTACTAAAATGTCACCCCTTCAAGGTGTAGGTTGGTCGAATTTTACTTATTTCTAACTTCACATTGGTTGGTTATACACTTATTTTGTACAAGTATTAGATGAAAAAATAAAAACAAATGAGGTTGGCAGACATCATGACAGAATATGTTTTGGAAAATCTGCCAAATTCTGGGGCCCCATGTATCAACAATGTTTTTTTAATGCAAAATGCGAAGTAAAGACAGGCAAAACCATGGAGTTTCATAACAAACCATGGAGTTTCTAGTAATGATGTCTGCATTGGTATACAAATTTTGATGGCATTTATATACCAATCAAATAATGTAGAGCTGATTTACAAAATAACAAGGCCCCATCAGCTCAAAGAATAAGAAAATCCAAAATAAATAACAACTTTTCTTAAGCAAGAAATATGACTCGAAATCAGTGTAACTATTGTCAAGATTTCAATACCTCTCACCAAATAAAAATCTCTTGGCTAGGAAGAACTCCTATTTCCCTTACTAGAGCAATTTATGGTGGGTGCCAATTACTAGTAAGGCACTGCTGCAGCATTTTCCCCCTTGAAACTTAAGACTAGGTGGCAGTTTGCAAGATAAGGTCATATATGCACTTAGATAGTAATCAACAACCTTGTAATCCTTTTATTAAAAATACTTCTTGGGATGTTTGGTTTCCCTCAAGGTTGCTTACCCATAGGAAGATGAGATTAAACACCCTTCTCGAGAAAGCTGGGTAACCATTTTAGTTTTTATTTCCAGTTTACCATGAAACTACCTAATAGTGTGAAACTGCCTGCCTACTAGTGTGAAACTGCCTAATATTGTTCTACCATGGTTGGGAGCTGGGTAAGAACAATATTTCTTGTTATTGTTATTGAGGCTGATACATTTAGGAGTCTCCATAAAATCTTACATGTGTTCTGTAACTTCAACAAATGCATGGGTTGGTGAGTCGGGAGGGGCTTACAACAATGGCCATAATCTTGTCACAAATGCATTTGTGTTTAGTTTTTGGTAATTTAGCTACACTCAACAATTAAAATATTAGGTTCTCTTATCGATTCTAGGTATGATAATGTTTTTTTGGATGCAATAATCAGGTAATTCACTTCAACTTGGAATGGCATGGGCTCATGACACAAAAATTTACTACAGACAGACATTGATTGGTGGAAACTATGGTTTACTCAACACCACCACCTTCAAACCAAACCCCGACTACTTTATTAATTGAGTTTTGCCCAGTTATACATGTCAGACTCCAAATCCACAGAATCTGAAACCTTAAATTTAAGATCATCTACAATGTTTTTGTTCTTTCAATTTAATTATTAAAATTTTTTCTGTAGGTGTACCTCAAGCTGTAACATAGATTCTTGAAACTATTTCATACTAGAGCATCACAAATCATCTTGATGTAGAAGTAACATAGCTAAGGCGGGCTGTTTTGGGTGCAAGGGAAAAATGTGCAGCATGTTGCTAAAGCTTAAATTTAAATCTCGAATTGAGAAAGTTTGTAATAGGCATTCTATGTCAATTTTTGAATTGAGCTGAGCAGAGCAAAAGGAAGAAGAAAAAAAGAAATAAATGCACATAAGCTTGGATGGTAAAGAGGCAGTGAGAAGTACTAAGATATCATTACCCTAAAAAATGGTAAAATAACATCGATCTTCGATGAGCAATATCTTCGACAATCCTCATTTCTAGTAGGCATCTCTATTATATGAAATGGTCTCTTGGGTACTACGGTCCTATGTCAGTATGGTGTCCAAACTTTTGATTGATTCTGCGTAACCGTTGGAGCACTTTACCCATATGAATTTCGACAATTATACGGTTCAAATTATAAACATTTGGGGATAATTTCTATAAATCTGCACATATATTCCACACAATACAATCACGTCATTGGTAACACTATGCACAACCACTTAACTACATTAATGCTAGATGAAGAGAGGCTTATGGTCACTGTGCAAAATCAATTTGGTAATATGCATCCCTATTCAATTCTCAAAATAGGTGTGTATGGTCTGTTTGTGATCTAATCAAAATGAGGTTCTTCATCATGCAGAACCCAGTATATACACAAATAATCCATCAGCATAGAACAAGATAAAGTAATTGATTTATACCCTAACTGTAAATTTTGTACCACGATATTATTCACAAACATGCAAGAATAATGAACAAAAAAAAAAAATGAAAAAGTAGAGTTGATTTGTGCTTACCCTATAGGAACGCGTTCTCGGCCCCGTGATGGCGAACCTGGTCACTGCAAATCCTGCTGGTTGTCTGGAGCTTCTACGAAGGTGAATGACAGAAGTGGGTCTCATCTGTATTCTACCTTTCGGCATGGTTGCTTTATAAAGGAGGGTTCAACTTCAATTAGAGGGATAGGGGCACAGGTTCGTTGTGCTCAGATCTCGAATCCGAATCTTCCAATTTCCAACTACGGTGCAGTCTACTCTCCACAACATCAGTCATCCATGTACGAGCCATGTGATAGCGCGCGGCACTAAGTAGAGTCACAAGCTGTACAAAGTTGTCACTCGATTATGCATTTTAACCCTTGGACATTGCAGAGTTGGCTAGAGAGAGGGAGAGGGAGAGAGAGATGTCACTTCGGGGAGATGCAACCAGAGAGAGAGAGAGAGAGGCTTCCCCACCCAAATCCAAAGTAGAAGTCCGCTCAAATCTCTGTAGAGAGATTCGGATGGAAGAAAGGTGTGGCTTGGGGAAGATGAGGGTGATGGTCATCGATGACTCGACAGAAAGGGGGAGAGAGAATGGTTGATGGGAAAATTATTTCAAAAGAAAGTACAAGTAGAGGCTACAGTAATAAGAACGTTAGTTGGAGTGTGTTTAAAGTGTTTGGAGGATGCAAACATTTCAACCGTACGAACTCACCTAAAAAATCTG
Source organism: Carya illinoinensis (assembly GCF_018687715.1). Taxonomy (NCBI): domain Eukaryota; kingdom Viridiplantae; phylum Streptophyta; class Magnoliopsida; order Fagales; family Juglandaceae; genus Carya; species Carya illinoinensis. The sequence continues at coordinate 23,273,984 of NC_056766.1, read as the reverse complement.
AGGTTTCTCTATTACCCAAACACAGCCTTAATCAAAATCTCTAGTGGGCATGCATCCTCTTAGGCCATGTCAAACCCACATTGATCTATGCATGCCCACCACTTTATACTGCTTTACAAAGAGTAGATTCAGATCCCTTATAAATCCAACTTTGTCCTCTATGAACTTTCACGTGGATTTTTTTTATCTAAATTTGAAAAATCAGATTAGGCCACCACAAGCATACTCATACATACAGTCTTACTTGGAGTGGAATCCTTGTTGGTGTCTGATTTTTTTATGGTTTTATTTGAAGAAGAAGCTGAAGAAAGAGAAAGCTTCCAGCTCTTCTTCTCTTTGGCCTCATCAATCTCTATATATTTGTGCATGCACTGTTTGCTATAGAATGGTGTATTCCCCTCTACACAAATACCCATAAGAATCTATTCTAAATAATCACATAACTCAAAGAAACTGTTAATTGGAAGTACTGGAATTAAAAAAAAAAAAAGGTCAAAAAAACTGATTTTTTTGTAAATGAATATGGATCGATTAATCAGTTTCAAGCCAAAATGCCAAAAATCAGAAATGGACAAGTTCGGATTGGGTTGGAAATGTCACTTCTCGAATCGAGTCAAGTGAATGGTCCTAGTATCGAGCTATGTTTAGAGTATTTCCAATAAGCCATACATTTTATATCTATATATAAAATAGTCAAAAAGAATCTTCTAAAACTCTCTCCAATTGATTATCTAAAGAGTATAGCTGCTATGTTTTATAATTTAGGGTAATGATACTGACCGGTGCAAAATTGCAAGTGCACAGTATCGTAGTTTTATAATAAAGTAATAAGAAGAGTATCGTCCTCAGGGATTAGTACCTTACGTTTGCCAAATACCAAAATTATACTAAACTTGATTTTATCTAGAGGAATCACTAAGATTTTTGTAGTTGCAATTTAAACTAGATCAACTCAAAGAAAAATATGCAAAGGAAATAACACTGACGTTCGAAGATCAAATTAATGGGAAGAAAACTTCTAGGAAATCGATTTCACCTACTTCTTTACTATGCTTTTCTCATCCAGCTAATTTAATTTTAAATCTCTTTTGTCTATTAGCAAATCTCTAATTCATCCAAAAGCCTCTTTCGATAGTCAATTGGAATTGACTCTTGGTTATCAATTCACACAAGAATATGCAAATTCAATAATCAAGAACGCAATAAGACCAATGATTTAATTACTACATAGGTTCATATAAGTCTTTCGATCTCTATACTTACCTATGCTGAAATATCCAAGATCTACCCTATGATTCCCTCTTTCGATAGCAAATCACAAGATTACTTATCATCTAATCAATGGCCAGTTAATTAGAAGCAATAAATTCAGAATAAATCAGATAAACAAAGAGAGAATTGCATTAAATTAACATAGACAATCAAGCATAGTTCGGAAATAGGTTACATCGTTTTCCTAGAATGAAGAAAATTTAACTCATGCTAGAAATGGAATTCAACATAAACGAATTCACCATAATTTTTCTGAGAAGATGAGAAGAAAATAAACACTAAAAAATCCTCCTTGCAGCCGCAACTCGTCGTCAAAAGCTCAAGGGAACGATTCAACGCTTTTCTCCTGTTCGTGCTCGTGTATGATTCCAACGTACGTGCAATAATTGGAATTCCCTCTCCAAAAACAGATGATTTGAATCCCTCTAACTATGTTTTTCTCTCCCAAAAAGTATTCTCCAGTCAAAAGTCGTGGCCCTAGAGTGAAAAATTGCTTTTATATCGTGTGAAGGCGGAAAACCTAAAATCTGTCAAAATACGATGTTCGCTCGAGCGGGGTGTCGAGCGCACATCGAGCGTTCGACTCTGTCTGATTTCGCTCGAGCATCCTATCAAGCGCACGTCGAGCGTTCGACTCTGCCTGATTTCGCTCGAGCGGCCAATGTCTCCGCTCGAGCGATCTTTGTTTTTTCAGCAACCCGCTCGAGCTCCCTGTCGAGCGACAGTCGAGCGTTTGAATCTGCCTGAATTCGCTCGAGCGGCCAAAAGCCTCCGCTCGAGCGAACTTGTAAAATCTGCAATATGAAATTTTGCAAGTCATCAAGTAATGATACACTTACCACTCTTTTACTACTATTTTACCACTTATAGTGTATTTATTTTTTTATCATTTTCTTTTAAGTATTTTTTTAACATCCTTAATCATTAAGAAAAAAATTTTAAAAATATATAATTTTAGTGATAGTCACTTGCTTAATCATTAAGTAAAAGAAAAATTTTACAAAAAATTAAAAAATTAAAAAGAGTGGTAAAATAGTGATAAGACTATTATTATTCTATAATTTATATTAGTCACTATGCCTAGTTGATGCGATGCCATGATGTGGAACCACGTGGCTTATTAAACAAAATTTAAACTACAAATATAAAAGGATAGGGAAAATTTAGGATTTTAGTCATCATCTTTTGGTATTTTTGGATGTCATTTTATTTTGAATATATATTTTTTAAAATTTTAAAATTTTTTTAATAAGTTGCGTGATATCACATCATGGTGTCATATCAAGAAGACAAAGTGAATGGTATAAATTAGGAAACATAGTAAAATTACTCAAATATACTTTTACTAAGTATTAAGCTAAATTTAGCTTGATACTATTCATCCAAGTATACATTTTTTAACATTTCCCTCTCCCTCTCTCTTTTTTTATTATTTCATTTTCTCACACCTTTCATTTATCTCTTTCTTTTCTTTATTATTTTTCACTCTACTTTATTACATTTATTTAAGTTTTAAATAAAATAGACAAAAAAAAATGGATAAGTTGTTGAATGGTACTCAAAAGTGGTTATTTAAAATAGAAAAAGTAAGATTTTGTTAGTTATTTTGGATAAAAACATTGTCAGTGCTCTTATTGATCTCGTGTTCTAAGTCAACTTGAAATCAGTTTTTTTCTTTTAATTTTAGATTCATTTCCATTAAAAATTCTAAATAACATATATTATACCCTAAATCTAAACTAATAAAAGCTAGGTTTTATTAATTAATAATAAAAATTAAAATCCATACAATACATTTTTAATTTAAAAAATTAAACTAAAGTTCATAATGGATAATATTATATATACTTTTTCAACCTTAAGTTTGAATAAAAAAAGAAAAATTAATATTAAAAATTATATTATAATAATTTAAGTATTAAGATAGAATGTTAAAAAGATAAATCACATTTTAATTAAGTAGAAGTATATAGTGTAAGACTTCTATATAGAATTTCCAATAAAACGTACAAAAATAGAACTTTTCAATCCAAATTTGATACAATGAATGTTGCACGCTTGACAAGCCACGTTGCCTAATTTGCCACTCTCAAGATGTGTTCGACTTTCCACCACTAATATAGAGTTGAGGATAGCTTTAGAGGTCTTCAATAAGAATGCTAAGGATAGCTGTGACGATTTCAACTCAAGTTCTCAGAAAACAGAACACTGGAGAAGACGAAAAGAATTTATTTCATTAATCTGAAACTGTACATGCGTTGGGTTAAGTATTTATACATTGAGGAAAAACTTAACCCAAGGTTAAAGACTATTAAACCAACTAACTGACTTAATTGGTTTAAGACATAAATGTAATTACATGTACCTGCTTTATTAAACGGACTAACAGAAAACAAAATAAAATGAAATGAAAATTTTACAATTTACAGTATTTACAATAGTCCCCCTCAAGATGAATGGTATATATTGTGAACATTCAGCTTGGACAACAATGAATAAAATGGAGTAGATCTGAGAGGATTGGTGAACAAATCTGCAAGCTGATGGGATGAGGTAACATGTAAAGTCTTGAGTAGTCCAACTTGTATCTTTTCTCTGATTAAATGACAATCAAACTCTATATGCTTTGTTCTCTCATGGAAAACAGGATTAGCAGCAATATGTAGGGCAGCTTGATTGTCACAAAATAATAGAGAAGGCGGAGAATGATTTTGACCAAAATCATTAAGTAAAGATCTTAGCCAAGTCAACTCACAAACTGTATAGGCCATGGACCTATATTCAGCCTCTGCAGAGGATCGAGAAACAGTGGTTTGTTTCTTGGATTTCCAAGAAATTAATGATTCTCCAAGAAATATGCAAAAACCAGAAATAGATCTCCTTGTATCAAGGCAACTTGCCCAATCGGAATTAGCAAAAGCCTTCAAATGGATTTGAGAACTAGCTGATAAAAACAATCCCTGACCAGGTGCCAATTTGATGTATTTAACAATCCTAAGTGCAGCTTGCATGTGAGGCACCCTAGGAGCATCTAAAAACTGACTCAAGTAGTGCACAGAATAGGTGATATCTGGCCTAGTATGAGTAAGATATAGCAACCTGCTTTTATAGGCAGTTACATCTTCAAATAAATCACCATCTGATTTGGATAACTTGCAATGAGAATCCATGGGAAAATTTGATGGTTTAGCAGCCAACAATCCTATATCAGAAATCAGTTCTAAGGCATACTTCCTCTGACAAACAGAGATCCCCTTCTTGGATCTTGCAATCTCCATTCCCAAGAAATATTTCACAGGATCTAAATCCTTCAATTTAAAATGAGAAATTAAAGCATCTTTTGTCTGCTGAACAGCAGAAAAATCACTGCTTGCCAAGAGAATGTCATCGACATACACCAAAAGTGCAACAAGAAATTCATTTGTTTTCTTAATAAACAAAGAATAATCTGATTTAGATTGTACAAAACCTAAATCAAGTAGAGCTGTAGTGAACTTAGAATTCTACTGCCTAGAAGCTTGTTTCAATCCATACAAGGATTTCTGCAATTTACAAACCCTTGTGTCCCCCTTCTTAAGATAACCCGGTGGAGGTTTCATATAAACTGTCTCATCCAATTCACCATATAAAAAGGCATTGTTCACATCTAAATGCACCAAAGACTAATTATAAATTGCTGCCAGGGATAAGAAAACTTTCACTGTCACCATCTTTGCAATAGGAGAAAAGGTTTCTAAGTAGTCTAGGCCTTCCCTTTGAGTATACCCTTTAGCAACTAATCTAGCCTTATGCCTCTCAATAGAACCATCAACATTGAACTTAGTTTTATAAACCCACTTGCAACCTATGGAAGATTTATTTGGTGGGAGATCAGTTAATGTCCAGGTATGATTGGACTCTAAGGCATTTAGTTCAAGGGTCATTGCATCTCTTCAATGAGAATGTTTTACGGCTTGATGGTAAAATTCAGAATCTTGATGAGATGAAATGGCAATGCTAAAGGCTTTATGAATTGGAGACAAATGCTTGTAAGATAAAAATTCAGAAATGTTGTATTTATTACCTGGAATTGTATCAGTTGAAGTAGGAGACGATGTGGGAGAAGTAGAAACTGCTGAAGATGCTAGATTGCAATGATATTGTTGCAAATAGTTGGGAGTTTTATGCATTCTGGTTGACTTTTGAAGAGGAGGAAATTGATTTATATCATGCAAAGGAATGGAAGGCATAAAAGGAATAGAATTTGAACTGGATGAAATATCTGTCTCGGGTGTACATTCTGTGACAGGATTGGGTAAAACCAACTGAGATGGCAAAGAAGATGATGGAGAAGAATATGAAACCTGAAAAGGGAATATGGTTTCATGAAACACAACTTCCCTTGAAACAAAAAAGGTATGAGACTGCAAATCATACAACTTATACCCTTTTGTTCCGAAAGGATAACCAACAAATATCCATTGTCTAGCTCTAGGAGAGAACTTAGATCGATTATTACTCAACGTGGAAGCATAACACAAACATCCAAAAACTTTGAAATGATTGTAGGAAGGATAAGCAGCAGAAAGAATTTGATGTGGTGAATTGTTGTTTAGAATCTGAGAAGGAATATGATTGATAATATGTGCTGCTGTTAAGATACATTCTCCCCAAAAATTTAAGGGAACATTGGATTGGAATTTTAGAGATCTTGCTACATTTAAGAGGTGTTGATGTTTTCTCTCAACAATGGAATTTTGTTGAGGCGTTTCAACATAAGAAGTTTGATGAAAAATTCCTTTGGAATTATAGAAATCTCTCATATGAAATTCCAATTCATTATTGGTTCTTACACATTTTTTTTTTGTTGAAATTGTGTAAGTACCAGATTGTAAAAGGCTGTGAGGATATGTTTAACCTCAGATTTGGATTTCATCAAATAAACCTAAGTGAACATAGAATGATCATCAACAATTATAAGGAAATATTTGAAACCATCATGAGTGGGTACTAAAAAAGGACCCCATATATCACAATGAATCAAATGAAAAATGGAAGAAGGTTTGTAAGAATGAATAGGAAATTTCAATCTCTTATGGTTTGCTAAAGGACAAATTGTACAATGGTAATCATGTGTACATTTATTTAAAGACATATCAAGAATTGCTTTAGAAAGCACAAGTAGCCTAGAAAGAGATGGATGCCCTAATCGACTATGCCACAAATGATAAGTGGAATTATGAAAAGAATTTACTCGAGAAGAATGAGGTGAACCAACAGCTGCACTGACTGAAGACTGTTGTAGAATGTAGAGTCCAGCAAGCTTGCTACCCTTCCCAATCGTCTTCCATGGGATAAGCCCCTGTATGTAACAAATCTCAGGCATAAAAATGAAACAACAATTCTGGTCAGAAGTAAGCTTTGTCACTGAAAGAAGATTATATGTAAAACTAGGCACACATAAAACATCTTTCAATGTCAAGCTTTCTGATAATTGAACAGTACCGAGATGTGATACTGCAACATTTGTTCCATTTGGTAATTTAACAAAAGTATTCTAAGCTTTTGTTATAGTAGTAAAAAATTGTGCAGAATGAATTATATGATCAGTAGCACCTGTATCAATGATCCAGGTGCTAGAAAAGGATGGTAATTTCTCATTGTTAATTGAAAAAATGGATGGTAAAAGTGGTTTACCTGAAACAGATGAGAAAGGAATTTCAAAAATGATATTGGCGGCTTGATAATGAGAAGAATCAGTTGCTTGTGGTCTAATTAATGCCAATAGTTACTGATATTCCTCTTGAGAGAAAGACATGCAATTAGAGTCAAAAGGTGTACTCTCAGGTTGGACCAGTACTTGATTGGCTAAAGAAACCTTCCCTCTTGACCTAAAATTCGGAGGATATCCATGCAATTTGTAACACTTATCTACTGTATGGTTCGTCATTCCACAATGAGTACACAACAGTTTTTCCTTTCTAAATTGTTTTCCAGAATTAGGTTTAGAACTTTCAATCCTCTTATTCATTAAGGCCACGTTAGGTTCAAATCCTATTTTCCCCATGGAACTAACCTCCTTTTGTTTCTCTTCTTGTATAATTAAAGAGAACACTTTGGTAATGGATGGTAGGGGTTCTAGCAACAAAATCTGACCCCTAACATGTGTAAAATCATCATTTAGTCCCATAAGGAAACTAATCACATGCTGCCGTTGTTGATATGCAAGAAACAAACGAGTAGCATCACACTTGCAACTCTTATAAGCTCCACAAGTACAATGAGGTATTTGATCATAATTCATCAACTCATCCCAAAGACATTTAAACTTTCGGTAATAGAGACACTTACTGAAGTTTGATCTTGAGATAGAGATGAAAGTTCCTTCTGGAGTTGAAATATCCTCGGTCCATTCCCTTGAGAGAATTGATTATTTCACGAGAAACAAAGTTGAGAATCCACGATAACACCATGCTATTACAACGATCCCACTTAGAATAGGTTGAATCAGTTTCGCATGGTTGGATGATGCAGCCATTAACGAAACCAAACTTATTTTTAGCTTTTAAAACCATTTCCATGGAATGATGCCAACTATTGTAGTTGTCGCTGGTAAGGAGATTTGAGACGAGAATTGAACCAGGAGAATCTCCATTTTGAAGTTGAAATGGACTGGAATAATCTGTGTTGGAAGAAACAGAGGATTCGGCCATTTGTGCAGCGGAAATGAAGAAAGGGAAAGGAAAAATCGAAGAAACCCTAACCCTAATAAGCGACTGATACCATGTGATGATTTCAACTCAAGTTCTCAGAAAACAGAGCACTAGAGAAGACGAGAAGAATTTATTTCATTAATCTGAAACTGTACATGCGTTGGGTTAAGTATTTATACATTGAGTAAAAACTTAACCCAAGGTTAAAGACTATTAAACCAACTAACCGACTTAATTGGTTTAAGACACAAATGTAATTACATGTACCTGCTTTATTAAACGGACTAACAGAAAACAAAATAAAATGAAATGAAAATTTTACAATTTATAGTATTTACAATAATAGCTCTAGAGTTACTTCAATGAGACGACGGAATCTATTAAGATGGCTTTGACAATTTTCGATGCATCATCAGCCTTAGTTATCAATACTTGCATGCTCATATATTTACAAATTTGCCTTTTTGATGTTTATTTTTTGTTGAGGTTGGATGCCAACAATGTGGTTGAATAGTCTATTGTACTGTTTCGATGCAAATTGTGACGCCCCCAAATCCCCACGCACCGACCCGGAAAAATCGAGACATCCGGATGATGACATCACGGGTCACCACCCTATCGACGAGTGCCAAGTGTATGTATAAGCAACAAATATGCACGAAAAAACACGCAGCGGATAGCAAAGTCATATAATTAAGTACCAGAATTTTTCTTAGTTTAATACAAAACTGTTCAAACATACATAATAAAATATTACAAATCACAAATATTGTTCAAAACCAACAACATGGCATAAACTCCAACATCAGAACTCCGGTGGAGCCACATCCCCGGGCTCAGCCTCCTCCTCTTCCTCGAACTCTGCATCAAAATCTACGGAACCAAAAATAGTGCCGCAGGTAAGTAAAATCCAAACACCACTAGATAAAAACATATAAAACTCAAACAATATGCATGAAAGAAAAGCCAATGCACATGTCCTGTAAAACCATACTTTTTTCCACGCACGCCAAAAACCCATTTGGCCCAAAAACATATCGTTTAAAATCAAGCCTCGCCATTATCCCAGATAACGGCCCAAACCACCATTTTTCCAGAAAATGGATCACAAATCCTCAACATATCCTTGCCATTTTCCCAGAAAATTGTCCATATCCGAAAACCATAAAACCAATCCAATTATGCATGCACCATGATCTCTCCTAGGGATCATCCGCACACTCTGGCTCTTTGCCACACCTCAGGTAACGACTATGCGTGTGACACCTAAACGAGTGATGCCCAGACTCGCGCCCAGCGCGTCCTTGGCCAGGCCATCCTCTAGTCCCCGCCACTCTAGGGACCACAGAGTCGACACGACAGTGTTACCATATCATGCGATCTGGTTGTTACCCTGCGACAACCCAGGGGATGTCGCTCAGTATTATCTACTCCCGAGTGACCAGAGGAGCTCCACCGAGATAATAACCCATCCCGGCTTGGGCTAGTGAGACACACGCACTCGAAATTCCATTTATGCCAACAAAACATGATTTTCTCAATTTAAATAAAATGCACGTGCATGCACCATGTAAATGCAATCTCAATACACAAAACAACCAACCAACCATAAATCAACAAATCAAGCAACAAATCAAGCAACGACGGAGGAAAAGTAACGTAACAGTGTAATTTACACTGTGGCTGTGGGTAATAAATTACCCACTTTCGAATGGGGACAAACCAAGACATGAAATTGATAGGGAAGGGTCTAGGGATGTTTATGAAGCTAAAAGAAGTGATCTTTGACCATGGGTGGTGGTGGAAACGGCGGTGGAAGGCCAAAAAGGGGCTGAACGGAGTTTAACTCGTGGGAGCTGCTCCGGCAACGGATCGAGGCCGGAATTGGGTGGGTTAGGTCGGCAAGAGGTAGAGGAAGAAGGTGTGAAGAGGTGGTGGCCGGAGGTGGAGCGACGACGCTGAAATCGGTGAAAATCCGTGTGGCTTAGATGGGGCGTTGGGGGCTAACGGCTGGCAGGATGGGGGAGATATTTGGTGGGGGTGATCACCGGCTGGAGGGGGAGATTTTGATAGGGGTGGTGCCGGCCACGCCACTGGCGAGCGGCGGGTCTGGACGGCTGGGCCGAACGGCGAAGGGGAGAGGGAAGAGAGAGAAACGGGCGCACGAGAGGAGAAGAAGAAAGAAGAAGAAGAAGAAAAAGAAAAAGAAAGAAAAAGGAAAAAGGGAAAGAAAAAGTAAAGAAAAAGGAAAAAGGGAAAAAGAAAAGATAAAGGACAAGAAATGAGGTCCAGTCCTCACTTTCGGAATCCGAAAACTGATCTGCCGAAAACGATTTTAAAAACATAAAATAACTAAAATAAATTAAACACTGCATCAAATAAAATAAAAATCAATTAAAATACAATAATTTAAAATAAAAGAACTAATATATTAATTAAATTAAAAATACACATAAGTGAAAATACACGTAAAAAGGGATCATCACACAAATCTACCATGATTTGCTCATATTGTGAATTATTTGGTTGCATGTGAGATACCGGTGAATTGGAGCGTTTAGTACAAGAGGAAGTTCATAACTAAGGTACATAATTTTTATTAGGATGACCCTTTTCTTTTCAAATATTGCTCTGATCAAATTTTAAGGCGTTACATCCCTAATGAAGAGATTGTAAGCATCCTGGAATTTTGTCACTCTCAAGATTGTGGGGTCACTTTTCAATGAAGAAAGCCACTGCCAAAATTCTGCAGTATGGATTTTATTGGCCTGTCATGTTTAAGGAAGCAAACATTTATTGTCACTCATATGAAAAGTGACAAAAGTTAGGAGTTATGTCCCATCGTAATATGATGCCCTTAAACCCAATTTTAGTTATTGAAATTTTTGATTGTTGGGGCATTAGTTTTATGAGACCATTTCCTCCTTTTTTTTTTTTTTTTTTTAATGTCAATATATTATTGTGGCAGTAGATTATGTGTCAAAATGAGTAGAAGTAGTAGCTTGCAAGAGCAATGATAATAAGACGGTAATTAAATTTCTCAAAGAGAATGTGTTATCTTGATTTGGTACACCATGTGCTATCATTAGTGATCGGAGTACACATTTTTGCAACAATTCTTTTGAGACTTTGATGAAAAAATATGGGGTGATATATAAGATCTCTACTGCGTACCCCCCAGACAAGTGGACAAATAGAACTTGCAAAAAAATTAAGCAAATTTTAGAAAAAAGGGTCAATCTAGATCACAAAGATTGGTCTTTGAGACTAGTTGATGCGCTTTAGGCTTACCGTATAGCTTTCAAAACTCTCTTAGGTATGTCACCTTATAGGCTTGTTTTTGGAAAGCCTTGCCACTTACCTATGGAGCTCGAGCATCGAGTTTATTGGGCCATTAAACATTTCAATTTTGACATGGGAGAATAAGGTAAGCTTAAAAAAGTTCAGTTGATCCATTTAGAAGAGTTGAGAAATGATGCTTGTGACAACTCTAGAATCTATAAAACTAAAATGAAATCGTTTCATGATAAAAATATTATGAGAAAAACGTTTAAGCCTAATGATCAAGTGTTCTTATATGGTTCTATAGGCTTCATACGCATCAAGAAAAATTTCGGTCTAGGTGGATCCGCCCTTTTGTAGTGAAAAATGTTTTTGCAAATGGGGCAGTAAAAATAGAGGATCCTAAGGATGGTTGAATCTTTAAAGTAAATGGTCAACATCTTAAAGTATTAATTGATAGACAATTTCTTAAAATGGAAGACATTCCACTTATGGATATGGTCTATCAAACTTGACCACACACACCACACAAGTATTTTTTCTTTATTTATTTTGTTTCATTTTTGTTTACTATTATTTTTTTTCTTTTCTTTTTAGTTTGTTGTTGTTTTCTTTATTTTTGTTTGCAAGTTATTTTCATTTTGTCATTTCAGTTACCATTTTTGGTGCTTAGCAAGCCACATACGTCACTCATCAGGTGTATTCTACCATTTTTATTTACTTCTCATTCAATTTTGATTCTTAAACATTAAGGACAATATTTTATTTAAGTTGGGGGTGGTGGTGCAAACTCAATATTTAAAATATTTGTTGGAACTTTGTGGCATATTTACACGTGTCAATTTTTTTTTGTGCATCACACTTGCATCATTTTCACATGTGTACTCATTCTCATTCATAGCCATCTTCGTAAATTCACCAAACTCACCATAATCATTTTTTGCTGAAGTATTCATAGAACTCCTAATGCACTCATCCATGTTTTGTAGTAAGATAGCGTTTTGACACATGTAGCTAGAAAAATCTTTTACTTAAGTATTCGTGTGAGTTTTGAAGAGGATTGAGAGCCTACAAATGTAGTAAATTGTGATATGCATTCACTGATATGTTGAATTAGGCACTTCTTTTAAGAATATCATTACATGGTTTGTGGTAAAATGGTGGATATACTTGGAATATGATGAAGGTCAATTTAGGATCAACGTTTAATCTTTTCAAGCTAAATCTTTCCTTCATAGTCCCCTAGTAGCCAACTTTGAGCCAATAAACACATGTAACTTTTTTTTTTTTTCATATGCCCACATCATCCATGTCTCTCCACATTAGAGTATAGTCTATACACTGATTTTTCTACCATTTTTACTTTTAAGTGTATACTAGGGAATTTTCATTTTCTTTCTTTTGTATTGGGTTCTCGAATAAAAAAAAAAAGTCAAGGTTGGGTTGAAATGACAATAATACCAAATTGGCGTGTGTTTGTTCATCAAATTGTTGAAAAAAAAAAGAGAAGAGGAAGAAGAAACAAAAACATTATTATTCGATGATCTGAAAAGTTGGAGAGTACATCAAGTGAGAAATGTGGTCTACTGAGATATTTAATAAGATTCTCTTTATATGCACTTTGAAGTTTTTGAATCATTTTCATCCTTTTTTTATATAGCCCCGAAACCAAGCCACGTTACAACCTTTTGTATTAACCGTTCTAATCCTAAGTAAGCTTTTGGAAAGAGTGGTGGAAGTCTTATTTTTTAGTATTCTTATCATAAGATCAATGTTTGCTTGTTACTTGTACATAATTGCCTAATTTTCCATGAGAGTCTGTGTACACCCATTATTAACTCTATAGAGAGAATCCTCACACGAAACACTTTTATACCCGTGAGTTATAGAGTTGAACATTTCACTTGAGATGTTCTTGATGTTGCATGTGTTAGAACTTCTAGTTAGATGGATATAGTTTGGAACACACACACATTCTGTAGATCGCTATAGGTGGATTGCTTGTGATAGGGTTGTTGGATTCCTAAGACTAATTTGATATGTAAATCTGGAAAGTGTGACTTTGTAACCTTTGTATATAATTTTCTTTAGTCTCTTTCATTGTTTTGGTATGAAAATTGTTAAGGACCAGCAATGAATAAGTTGGGAGGTGTGATGAGTGCACTTCTCATTTATGGGTAACTAAAATCTCAAGATGTGAGGTGCTGCTGGAAGGTATCAAACAATGTTGCTTAGAGGGGGCTACGATAATTTCGAAGGTCCTCTATGTTGATGGCTGTGGGAGGATTTGTGATAACATCCAGACTCAAATAGAGGGATTATCTAGGGGTCCTGCAGTTGGAATTGATGAAGAGGATGAGGGTATGGTCGAGACAAACGATGTAGTAGCCGGCTTTGTTGCAGTTGAAATTGAAATTGATATAGAGGAAGAGGGTATGGCTGGTGTTGCGCCTAAACTTTGACTCAAATTAATGAACCAAAAATTTAGTGCAGTTTTACCTGCAAGTATACAGGTGTTGCAGTATCTTACAAGATCGAATCCATAGGGATTGACTTTTGTGATAAAGAAAATAAATTCAGACAATGAAATGAAATTACTAAAAGAAACGTACAATCGAATATAAAGATCAAGATTTATAAAATAAATGAATCAAGCTAAAATGATAAAATGAATTGATATAGAGAAACACTAAGGTTTCGAGGATCCGTCTAATAATTTATGATATTGTTTTCGATCGATTTATTTCATTTAAACTAGAATAATGATTCTATTTAATTGGAAGATTTAGCATTCAAGATCAAGAAAAATAGTCGCTTATGATTGAGCGTGAATGATTGATGATTAAAACATTCACAAATCTATTTAAATATCACAGGGATTCCTCAAGCCTTTACTGTATTTGAAAATCACATTGAATCAAGATAAATATATAGATAATCAAAATATCCAATAATAAAATCCTTCAATCGATCAAGCTCGTAGAATAAATTTTACGTGGATCCGAAAATAATATTTAAATCATTAAACTTCACCTCTAAGCTTAGAATGAAAATTTAGCCAACCATATTCATTGCAAGTACTATAGAAATCACATAAATATTCTTCATTAGAAAACTAAAATAAAACATAAGAAATACTAAGCAACAATTTAGAAACAATAAAATTTAGAATTCAGTCGATGTCGAGAGAATAAAATCCACGCTGTCATTGAACTGTAGAAAATAAAAATGAAATCAACGGACGAAAACTCCCTCCACATCAATCCCCTCTTCTCCAACCGACCTCACACACTTTAAATCCCCACCAATCGATTTTGATCTTCACTCAAATATACCTCCCTACACGTTTCTCTCAACTCCAATGAAAATCTGGAAGCTCCTTACAATACTCTCTCAGCATCTCACAACTCCCCATGTACCCCTTCACTTTCAGCAATATCAAACTAATTCCAGCCGACTCCCTTGAACTCCAGCAAATCCCAATGACCGACTCACTCTTTCTTTCACTCACACGTCCCACTGACCAACCGACTCTCTTCAATGAAAACTCAAGGGAAACCATACCTCTCAATAAATCTCAATAAATCCCCTCTAACGACTCTCCCTCTCAAGACACCTCTCCTCCATGACACCTCACGTTCACTTCCCTTAATTCAAAACGTCCCACTACGTTTTTACACGTCCCTTAACTCAGCCAAATAATCCCCAGAAAATCTCCCACTTCCCTCTTCTCTATACAAGCACCGTACCTCACGTCCCAACTCTAACCCAAAGAACCGACTTACTCTTCACTATAGATTCAACGTCCAACTCTAACCCAAAGAGCCAACTTACTCTTCACTATAGATTCAACGTACAACTCCCTCCAATCCAAGCCAAGCACGACACCCCCTTCTCTTAATCCAACGTCCCCTTTTTATAAGCTTCCACCGACTCTCTAAAGTGTCCCTCTCCACAAGTCAAGCACGGCACCTATCTTCAATGAATTCCCACCGATAATTCTCTTTAATCCCCTTCAATCACGGCACCTTTCCTGCAAATCAATCCCCTTTAGCCGATTTTCCTCTCCTTTCCATTATCTTTCCTTTCATACCAACCGATTAATAAAATCAACTCATGCACCAACCAAAGTCATCAACTTTATTTGATTCTGCTTCAATATCAACTATCACATTTTTAGCATCGGAGGATTAAGCACTTCCAGTCCGCTTTAGCTGCATCAACTGAAGCTATCAACAAGCTGCCACCTCTTACATTCACACTCCCACGTCCAAGAGCAAGCAAAAATAAAATAAAGAGCTGCTTCATGGGATCTCCATTTGGTTTTAGCCTCCTTTTTAGACTTTTACGTTGCATGTGTTTGTCCATCGTAAATCATTTTCTTCACCGCATGCATCTATGAACAACCAAGTAAGAAAGTCACCACAAAAAATCTTTATCTTTTCTTTTTAGTTGCTGAAATACACCGCTTCCTTCCTTCTCTTTATTCCTCTCAATTAGTATGCACTTTTGGTCAAAAGTTTCAACCGGATCTCATGTGAATTTTATTTGAACTGAAAATAAGTAGATAAAAATAGCACTCAAAAATAAATTAAAATAAAAATATATTATCAAAATTATTTGTGAGAAAACATTGTCCAATTAAATCATAGTTATAAAATTAAGCATAAACATGATATCAATCAATTAAAAATCACAACTCGTATTTATGCTTATTAACCATTTTTCCATCTAAAACCAATAATAGTGTTACGAAGAATTTAAAATACACTGGTTTTAAATAGCTAAAACATACAATATTTCAACTCAATCACACCCCTCAAATAGCTTTTTGTTAATCCTTGATCAAAATAGTGGAAATTAATTGAGATGAAAATTGCATAAAACTCGAAATTCAAACAAAAACAATCAAATATAATTTTGAATTCTCACAAAAAATCGATTCATGACTACTCAACACCA
Source organism: Carya illinoinensis (assembly GCF_018687715.1). Classification (NCBI taxonomy): domain Eukaryota; kingdom Viridiplantae; phylum Streptophyta; class Magnoliopsida; order Fagales; family Juglandaceae; genus Carya; species Carya illinoinensis. The sequence continues at coordinate 23,257,776 of NC_056766.1, read as the reverse complement.
GGAGTTGTATCCACAAGGAAAGTTTCAACAATTGTTCACATAGAATTGAGGTAAATGTCTCAAAACTCGGATATGTGTGTGTGGCTAAACCTCTGTATGTTCCTCACTAATAAGCATGATTTATCATAAGATTTTTTCAACCTTAAGATTAATCATTATTGATTCTAACTACCTCAAAGCCTAAGGGATTAGTAGTTTTCATGCCAACTTTGTTTAAATGTTAAACATTCAACCCCCAAAGTTTTGGGTAACAGTTTCTAGCCCTTTATTTAGGAAAACTTACACGATTTTTTTTTAATAGTATAAGACTCGGTAGTCCTGCAGTTTACTTTTCCTGTTTTAAATCAATGAACATTAATGAGGAATACTACAAGTGTAAGCATGTGCAAAATGTTCTTCCAAAACTTGCCCTTCATTTTATATAAATCATACTAATTCTCATTTTTGTAAATATCGCATCCAGGTGTTTCAAGTCACTTCTCAACAAAATATGATGCATCATAAGTCATATTCTATGCTTAAGGTTGAAAATAAATTTTTACAAAATAATCCTGCTCAACTACTTCACCAAGATACTCAAATCTCACAAAAATGCCAAGAGTGTATGTTAATCATTTATGTTTCAATGCACCTCACAATTTTTTTTTTTATTTTTTTTATTTTTTTAATTTTTAATTTTTTTAGGTACTAATAAATTTTCAACAGAAAACCCTCCCCCCAACTAAATGTGACATTGTCCTCAATGTTCAGCAATTGAATGTTCGATGATGTATGTTATACAAGCATGAATTGGAGCAAGATAAACACTGTAGAACATATATTGAGACGAAAATGATTAAACAGAGAGGAAAGAATTCACCTGAGATACTCGAGTGCACACAAGGAGTAGATTTCTGTCAAATTTAAGAACACAAAAAGCAAAAGAAAGAAAAATAAAACAAACAAATATGGTATATACAATGAGAAATCAGAAATTAATTCTGATAAGCAGGATCCTCCAGAGTAGTGGACTCAATTTTTGGAGTAAAATCACCCAAAAATAGTTTCAACTTTTGTCCATTAACTTTAAAAATATTACCATTCTTTGGATTTTCTCTCTCAATGGCCCCAAAAGGATAAACAGTTAATAAAGGGGCCGATCCATCGGGATCGAAACTTGCCAGGAAACAAATGGAGTCTTGAATTATACAACAAAACTTTTTGAGATGGCTCAAAAGATTTTCGAAAAATATTTTTGTCATGAAAAATTTTCATTCTCTCGTTGGCAATACAAGAGTTTTTTGTAAGTTTCATTCCTGATTTCCTCTAATTCATTAAGCTGAAACTTACGAAGATAGCAAGCTTTATCCACATCAAAATTAAATTGCTTGATTGCCCAATAAGCTTTGTGTTCCAATTCCACAGGTAAGTGACATGCCTCCAAAAATGAGTCGATATGGGAACATATCAATCGGGGTTTTAAAAGCAGTACGGTATGCCCAAAGTGCATCGGTTAGTAGTAAAGACCAATCTTTGCGATTTGGGTTAACCGTCTTTTCTAAAATTTTTTTGATCTCCCGATTAGATACCTCAACTTGGCCACTTGGTTGTGGATGATAAGGGGTAGCAACCTTATGAGTAATACCATATTTTCGCATTAAGGCCTCGAAAGGCTTATTGCAGAAATGTTTACCCTCATCACTGATAATGGCTCGAGGTGTTCCAAACCTTGATAGAATATTTTCTTTCAAAAATTTCAATACCACTTTGTGGTCATTGTTTTTGCATGGAATAGCCTCAATCCATTTGGACACATAATCCACAGCTACCAAAATGTAGAGATTGCCAAAAGAAACTGGGAAGGGTCCCATGAAATCGATGTCCCAATAATCAAATATTTCAACAACCAAGATTAGATTTAATAGCATCATATTCTGGCGGGTAATCCCTCCCAATTTTTGACAACGCTCACAATTTTTACAAAATTCATGGGTGTCCTTGAAAATGGTAGGCCAATAAAAACCACATTGCAAAATTTTGAAAGCAGTTTTCTTTCTAGAAAAATGGCCACCACATGCCCCAGAGTGACAAAAAGATATCACACTTTGAAATTTGTTATTGGGAACACATCGTCTAATTATCTGATTTGGGCAATATTTGAACAGATATGGATCATCTCAAAAGAATTTTCTTACCTCCACAAAAAATTTTCTCTTATCTTGTTGAGTCCAAATATGAGGAATTTCACTTGTAGCAAGAAAATTAGCAATGTCAGCGTACCAAGGCACTTGAGATATACCAAAAAGTTGTTCATTTGGAAATGTGTCTCTAATAGGAACTGTTTCTATGGAATCTGAAAGAACAAGTCTAGACAGATGATCAGCAACAACATTTTCAACTCCTTATTTATCTTTGATTATCAAATCAAATTCTTGCAGTAAAAGGATCCATCTAAGCAACCTGGGCTTTGCATCTTTTTCCCAAAGGTACTTTAACGCAGCATGATCAATACAGATGACAATTTGAGATCCAATTAAATAAGAGCGAAATTTGTCAAGTGCAAAAATTACTGCAAGTAGCTCTTTTTCAGTTGTTGAATAATTCATTTGAGCACTGTTTAAAGTTCTACTTGCATAATAAATAACACAAGGCTTTTTGTCCTTTACATTGGCCCAACACAGCTCCAACAGCATAATCACTAGCATCACACATAATCTCAAATGGTAAATTCCAATCAGATGATCGCATAATTGGGGCTGAAATCAACATACATTTTAGCTTTGTAAAAGCTAACTCACAATCATCAGTCCACACAAAAGAATTTTCCTTTGACAATAAATTGCGCAAAGGTCCAGAAATTGTGCTGAAGTCTTTAATGAACCTCCTGTAAAAACCTGCATGACCTAGAAAAGATTTGATATCCCCGATGTTCTTTGAGATGGGCAATTTAGAAATTAATTCAATTTTGGCCTTGTCCACTTCAAAACCTTGAGAAGAAACAATGTGACTAAGAACAATCCCTTGAGTGATTATAAAATGACACTTCTCCTAATTTAAAATCAAATTCTTTTCTTTGCATCTAATCAGCACTCTTTCCAAATGAGTCAAATATTCATCAAATGAATCACCAAAAATAGAAAAATTATCCATGAATATTTTCAATGAAACGCTCTACCATGTCACTGAATATGCTCATCATGCATCGTTAAAATGTAGCAGGAGCATTACAAAGTCCGAATGGCATCCTTCGATATGCAAAGGTACCAAATAGACATGTAAAAGTGGTCTTTTCTTGATCTTCAGGAGCAATCTCAATTTGGTTATATCCAGAATAACCATTTAGGAAGCAATAGAATTTATGGCCTGCTGCATGTTCAATGATTTGATCCATGAATGATAGGGGAAAATGATCCTTTCTAGTGACAGAATTCAGTTTTCTGTAGTCAATGCACATACGCCAACCAGTAGTAACTCTAGTTGGGATCAATTCATTATTAGCATTCTTAACTACAGTCACACCAGATTTCTTGGGTACCACTTGCGTGAGACTAACCTATTTGCTGTCAGAAATAGGGTAAATGATCCCTATATCTAGAAGTTTTAACACCTCTGCTCTGACAACCTCTTTCATGTTGGGGTTCAGTCTACGCTGTATCTCTCTAGAGGGTTTAGAATTGTCTTCTAGATAAATCCTGTGAGTACAAATCAAAGGATTGATGCCTTTGATATCAGCTAGGGTCCATCCTGTTGCCTTTTTGTGTTCAATGAGAACACCAATCAATTTTCTCCCCTGAATTTCATCCAGTTTTGATGAAATGACCACTAGTAATGTCTCTTCTTGGATTAAAAATACATATTTGAGATCAGCAGGTAGAGGTTTCAAGTCGAGTTTTGGTGTTTGCACACTTGAGGGGAGAGACACGACATCATGAGGTGGTAATTCCTCAAAACGTATTCTCCATTTATCAGTGTCCATTATAGGAGTAGATTCTAGCAAAAAATTCGTAGATGCAAGCACAGAATCATTATCAAAATTTTCACCATGAACCAAACAAGCCTCAAGAGAGGTTAGACAGAATTGACAAATCAAATTTATTTTGAACAAGAGTTGGATCAGATTTACTTCATGCACATCATCATCATCGCCAGGTTGTTTACAAATATTGAAAATATTCAACTCCAAAGTCATGTTACCAAAAGAAATTATCATCACACCACTCCTACAATTTATTAAAGCATTTGAAGTCGCAAGGAATGACCTACTCAAAATTATAGGAATTTGAGTGCAAACATCAATGACAGGTTCTGTGTCTAAAACAATGAAATCTACTGGGAAATAAAATTTGCCTACTTGAACTAACACATCCTCAACTATTTATCTCGGTATTTTAATTGATCGGTCAGCAAGTTGGAGTGTTAACTTGGTGGGTTTAAATTCACAAAGACCCAACTGCTCATTTACTGAGTAGGGTAGGAGGTCAACACTAGCTCCAAGGTCAAGTAAAGTTTTTTTAATTTTAAAATTTTCAATCACGCAAGAAATTGTTGGACAACCGGGGTCTTTGTATTTTGGAGGAGAATTGTTCTGGAAGATAGCGCTTACCTGCTCAGTGAGGAAAGCCTTCTTCTGCACCTTCATCGTATGCTTCACTGTGCACAAATCTTTCAAAAATTTAGCATACGATGGAATTTATTTGATTGCATCCAACAAAGAAATGTTGATTTTTACTTGTTTGAAAATTTCAAAAATATCAGCATTTTGAACCAACGTGTGAGAATGTTGCAACTTTTGGGGAAATTGGGCAGGTATTAGGGCTTTCACAGGCATATCTAATTCAACCTTCTCAAGTTCACCATCACTCTTGGAATTTAAAGAATTGTTGGTCTCATCAACTTTCGTTGTTGAAATACTCTTATTAATTATTTTTTCACTGCGTAGAGTAGTGATGGACTTGGCATGTTCAAATTTTGAATAAGAGGGATTTGAATTTCTTACCTCAAATTTACCTTTGGGATTCGGCTGAGGTTGGGCAGGAAACTTACCCTTTTCTTGAGCATGCAATGCGGAGGTCAAGTCGCTAATAGAACTTCTCATCTTAGTAATGGCTTACATTGTCTGAGTGTTGATATTGGCTTGTCCCTGCATAAAAGTTTGTAATGTCTCCTCAAGGGTTTTCTTAGGTGGAGGCACATAAGGAGAAGAAGAAGATGACCCTTGAGGATTTTGATTTGAATTGGACTCATTCCTCCAACTAAAGTTGGGGTGATTTCTCCATCCAGGATTATATGTTTCTGAATATGGGGAAGAAAATTGTCTCCTATAAGAATTCATGACATTTGCTTGTTTATACAACACCTCTTTAAAAGCGGGGATTGTTGGACAATCTTGAGTTAGGTATCCACTAATCTCACAAATGCCACAATTCTCTTCTTCTTTTTCAATGGCCTTAGCTGAATTTACCTTCCTAAGTTCTATGGCTTCGACTTTTCTTGTCAGACTTGCTATCCTAGCATTTACATCATCATTTCCTTTAAGAACATACATGCCTTCTTGAGACATGGCACTGAGTTTGGGCTTATTTGACCGATCAGAATGATCTGTGTTATCCCAAGATTGGGCATTTTCAGCTAATTGGTCAAAATAATCCCAAGTATCATCAGGATCTTTATTTAAAAATTCACCATTACACATCATTTCTACAAACTGACGCATTTGAGATGTTAAACCTTCATAGAAAAAACTAATGGTGCGCCAAGTCTCATAGCCATTATGTGGGCAAGTTAGCAATAATTCTTTAAAACGTTTCCAATACTGAAAAAATGTTTCATTTTCTTTTGAGAAAAATTCATAATATTTTTGCGAAGAGTGTTGGTCCTATGAGTAGGAAATTTTTTTTTCAAAAATTCTCTTTGCATTTCTTGCCATGTGCCAATAGATCTTGGTCTCAAGGAGTTCAACCAATTTTTAGCTTTTTCTTTCAAAGAGAATAGAAACAACTTTAATGTAACAATATCATCATTGACAGTATGGGTTTGTAAAGTTGCACAAATTTCTTCAAATTCTTTTAGATGCAAATAAGAACTTTCTGAATCTAAGCCATGAAACTTGGGAAGTAATTGAATTACTCCCGGTTTTAAATCAAAATTCCCCATATTCATAGGAAAAATCATGCAAGATGGAATACTTGTCCTTGTTAGCTGCAAATACTCGCTCAAAGTTCTCATTGGTGGATTATTTTGTGCCTCCTCATTTTCTTGTTCATCATGAACACTATAATTGTCAGCCATGGTACGTATAAGAATTTTTGGAATTACCATACAACTTATCAACTAATTCTTTTAAAATAATTTCCTCTCTCCTCAATCTACTAGTTTGATCACGTTGCCACGAGATCATTCATCATAGAGGATCAAGCACATTCAAAGACTAAAAACAAAATGCAAAACAAGCAAGAAAGTAAAAGAAAAAAAAAATTTTGAAACGAGATTACCAAATGATATGAATATGGGAGCAATGTTACTTGCTCTCTTTCTCGTCAAAAATCATACCTGCAAAAAGAATATGAGAAAATTAGAAAAAGATTACTAAAATATTTTTTAAAAAAAAAAAAATTATCACAAGTTGCAATCCCTGGCAACGGCGCCAAAAACTTGTTGCTTCTAAACTTTGACTTAAATTAATGAACCAAAAATTTAGTGCAGTTTTATCTGCAAGTATATAGGTGTTGTAGTATCTTACAGGATCGAATCCACAGGGATTGACTTTTGTGATAAAGAAAATAAATTCAAACAATGAAATGAAATTACTAAAAGAAACGTACAATCGAATATAAAGATGAAGATTTATAAAATAAATGAATCAAACTAAAATGATAAAATGAATTGATATAGAGAAAGACTAAGGTTTCGAGGATCTGTCTAATAATTTATGATATTGTTTCCGATCGATTTATTTCAATTAAACTATAATAATGATTCTGTTTAATTGGAAGATTTAGTATTCAAGATCAAGAAAAATAGTCGCTTATGATTGAGCGTGAATGATTGATGATTAAAACATTTAAAAAACTATTTAAATATCACAGGGATTCCTCAAGCATTCACTGTATTCAGAAATTACAGTGAATAAAGATAAATATATAGATAATCAAAATATCCAATAATAAAATCCTTCAATCGATCAAGCTCGCAGAATAAATTTTACGTAGATCTGAAAATAATATTAAATAATTAAACTTTACCTCTAAGCTTAGTATGAAAATTTAGCCAAACATATTCATTATAAGTACTATAGAAATCACATAAATATTCTTCATTAGAAAACTAAAATAAAATATAAGAAATACTAAGCAACAATTTAGAAACAATAAAATTTAGAATCCAATCGATGCCGAGAGAATAAAATCCACCCTGTCATTGAACTGTAGAAAATAAAAATGAAATCAACGGATGAAAACTCCCTCCACATCAATCCCCTTTTCTCCAACCGACCTCACACACTTTAAATCCCCACCAATTGATTTTGATCTTCACTCAAATATACCTCCCTACACGTTTCTCTCAACTCCAACGAAAATCTGGAAGCTCCCTACAATACTCTCTTAGCATCTCACAACTCCCCACGTACCCCTGCACTTTTAGCTATACCAAACTAATTCCAGCCGACTCCCTTCAACTCCGGCAAATCTCAATGATCGACTCACTCTTTCTCTCACTCACACGTCCCACTGACCGACCGACTCTCTTCAATGAAAACTCAAGGGAAACCATACCTCTCAATAAATCTCAATAAATCTCCTCTGACCGACTCTCCCTCTCAAGACACCTCTCCTCCATGACACCTCACGTTCACTACCCTTAATTCAAAACGTCTCACTACGTTTTTACATGTCCCTTAACTCAACCAATTAATCCCCAGAAAATCTCCCACGTCCCTCTTCTCTATACAAGCATCGTACCTCACGTCCCAACTCTAACCCAAAGAACTGACTTACTCTTCACTATAGATTCAACGTCCAACTCTAACCCAAAGAGCTGACTTACTCTTCACTATAGATTCAATGTACAACTCCCTCCAATCCAAGTCAAGCACGGCACCCCCTTCTCTTAATCCAATGTCCCCTTTTTATAGGCTTCCACGGACTCTCTAAAGTTTCCCTCTCCACAAGTCAAGCACGACACCTATCTTCAATGAATTTCCACCGAAAATTCTCTTTAATCCCCTTCAATCACGGCACCTTTCCTGCAAATCAGTCCCCTTTAGCCGATTTTCCTCTCCTTTCCATTTTCTTTCTTTTCATACGAACCGATTAATAAAATCAACTCATGCACCAACCGAAGCCATCAACTTTATTTGATTCTGCTTGAATATCAACTACCACATTTTCAGCATTGGAGGATTAAGCACTTCCAGTCCGCTTTAGCGGCATCAACCTAAGCTATCAACAAGCTGCCGCCTCTTACATTCACACTACCACGTCCAAGAGTAAGCAAAAATAAAATAAAGAGCTGCTTCATGGGATTTCTATTTGGTTTTAGCCTCCTTTTTAAACTTTGACGTTGCATGTGTTTGTCCATCGTAAATCATTTTCTTCACTGCATGCATCTATGAACAACCAAGTAAGAAAGTCACCACAAAAAATCTTTATCTTTTCTTTTTAGCTACTGAAATACACCGCTTCCTTCCTTCTCTTCATTCCTCTCAATTAGTATGCACTTTTGATCAAAAGTTTCAACTGGATCTCATATGAATTTTATTTGAGTTGAAAATAAGTAGATAAAAATAGCACTCAAAAATAAATTAAAATAAAAATATATTATCAAAAATATTTGTGAGAAAACATTGTCCAATTAAATCATAGTTATAAAATTAAGCATAAACATGATATCAATCAATTAAAAATCACAACTCGTATTTATGCTTATTAACCATTTTTTCATCTAAGACCAATAATAGTGTCACGAAGAATTTAAAATACATTGATTTTAAATAGATAAAACATGCAATATTTCAGCTCAATCAGCTGAGAATAGCGATGCAGTTGGAATTGATGCAGTCAGAATTGATGCAGAGGAAGAGAGTATGGCTGGGACTAAAGATGGATTACGGATAGAGGAAGATGGACCAGTCTTAGAGAAGGAGATATGCAGGGGAAATTGGTTTGAACAAATTGAGCTGGAAAATAATGGAGATGAACGGGTGGAGTTGTGTGATGCTATATTGAGTCCTAGAAGTTCACTTAAAATTATTGTTGAAGCTATGGAGTTTGAGTTGTTCCATTTGGCAGAAAGGGGGGAGGATGGCAGGAGAGGGGACAATGCTTTGGGGATTTCTTTTTCAGAAGATGAGTTGGGTCAAGGGGATGTGGAGATGGCTCGAAAATGCTATGAATCTGATACGGAGTTGAATGCTTCTTAGACAAAACTGAGAGGGGCCAAGAAAAAATAGCCTTTTGTTGCTCTTGATAGGGTGATGCGCTCAAATAAACTTTATTAATGCTGCTGAATTTTTTAGTTTGGAATATTAGGGGAATTCTTTCGTCGAAGAGTAGGCTTCGACAGTTATTAAATGAATATCATCCTTTGGTGGTGGCTGTTTTAAAACCTTTTCTTATTTCTAATAAATGTGGTAGGTGGGTAAAATGGATGATACTACCACACTTTGTGAATAATGTTGCGGTTGGTGGTAAAGTTTGGTTATTTTGGGGGGACGGGTTTGTTTTTGAATTTGTTTCATGTTTTGATTAGGCATTGATAGGCTGGTTTGTTAGGGGTGCGATGCGCACCTTGGTCACGGTTGTATACGCAAGCTGTTTTTAGATTCATCGGTGAGTGTTATGGGATTATTTGCACGGGATTGACCCTGGGTTATAGCCATGGTTAATGATGGGGGATTTTAATATTATTCGAAGTGATGATGAAAAAGTAGGAGGAATGTTCTGTGCTCCTTGCGCTAAGACAGATTTTAATGGGTGTATTTAGAATTGCAATCTATTAGAGATTTCGTTTGAGGACCTGAAGATGTCATGGTGCAATGGAAGGCTAGGTGGTTGGTGTATTTGGGCCAAATTAGATAGGGTACTAATGAACACAGGTTTTATTAATATTTTGGCTGATGTTCAGGTTGAGTATTTATCACGAATGTCATTAGATCATACGCCGATGTTGATTTCTATGGTGTGTGAGGTTAGGGGCGGTGTCAGGCCTTTCAGGTTCCAACGTATGTGGGGAACTCATGAGGGCCTTTTGGACGTAGTTCGATCTTCATGGTGCAGGTCAGTGGAGGGGTGCACTATGGTGCGTGTTAGTAAAAAATTGAAACGGCTCAAAAAAGAATTAAAAAAAATGGAATGTTGAGGTTTTTGGAAGAGTTGAGGTTGAACTAAAGGCCATTGAAATAAGGCTGGGAGAGTTAGAACAGGCTGCTATCTCAAACTATTTGTAGGAGTTTGAAGAGGAGTTGCTTAGTTGTAAGCAATGACACATTCAATATTTGCATCGAGAGGAAATTATGGGCTGTCAAAAGTCGCGTATTAAGTGGCTTACGAAAAGAGATTCCAACTTGGCTTTTTTTCATGCAACTATGAGAGTTAAAAAAAAAAGAATCAGAATGTTGAGAGGATGAATTTAGAGAGTGATCAGGTGCTTCAGTTGACTGAATCAGTGTATGTGGGGGTGGTAAAATTTTTTGCTGAATTACTTATGGTTGATGCAGTGGAGTGGGATGATGCTGATCTTGATTTACTTGCACCTATAGTGTCTGAGATGGAGAATGCGGTTTTGGATAGTAGCCAGACTATGGAGGAGGTTCAAGCCTCACTTTGGTCCATTCCGCAGGATAGTAGTCCTGGGCCCAGCGGATTTTTGGCAAGTTTTTTTTTTTTTTTTTTTTTTGGCTTGGGAAATTGCAAATGAGGATTTATTCGATATGGCATGTGATTTCTTTGAAGGTATCCCTTCGTCTTCATTCTTTAGGCTACTAATCTTGTTTCAATTCCAAAGGTGGAAGTGCCAGCTTCTTACTCTCAGTTTCGGCCAATAAGTTTATGTGGGGTAGTGTATAAAATTTTATCGAAAATATTGGTGAATCGATTGGCACCAATTTTAGAAGGGATTATTTCGTCGGAACAAGCAAGCCTTTGCGCGAGGTCGAAGCATACTTGATAATATATCTATTGCTCAAGAAATGGTGAGTGGTTTGAATGGGAAAGCTAGAGATGCGAAGGTAATGATTAAAATTGATAGGGCAAAAACATATTTTCGGGTGAATTGGAGATTTTTTATGGAGGTATTGAAGAGGTTGGATTTTTCTGAGAAATGTCGAGCTATCATTTATAATTATGTTTCCTCACCGATTTTTTCAGTTATACTAAATGGAAGCTTGAAGGGTTATTTCAGATTCTCCCGGGGTTTACGTCAAGGTGATCCATTATTGCCTTATCTTTTTATCTTGACGAAGGAGATTTTGTCTTGGATGCTTCATCGAGAATTTTTATTGGGTAGGATAAAACCGTTTCAGCCGATGAGGGGTAGAGTTATTATACACCTTCTGTATGCTGATGACCTGTTATTATTTGTGAATGGAGGAAGAGACTCAATACAGCACACAATGCGCATATTGAAGGTGTATGAGAAGATGTCAGGACAAGAGGTGAGTCCAAATAAATCGTCTATATTTTTTTCTTCACCTTTTTCATTGTCAAGGAAGGAAGATTTGAAGAGGTTGACTAGTTTGTGGAAGGTCCATGGCCCTGTATTTATTTAGTAGTGTCATTGTATGTGAGTCGTATGTTGAATCGGTTATTTGAGCAATTGTTGTTAAAAGTGCAAAAAATGCTTGCAGGATGGAAAGGTAAGTTATTATCCTTTGGGGGGGAAGATTATTCTCTTGAAACATGTATTAAATAGCTTGCCAATTCATTTGCTTTCTGCGATGAATATTCCAAAAGGAATAGTTAAGGAGCTAAAGGGGATTTTTGCTAATTTCCTATGGGGTTCGAGTGTGGACGAAAAAAAAAAAAAAGAAAAGAGAAAATGGGTTTCATGGAAGAGGATTTGTTTGCCGGTGGAGGAAGGGGGTTTGGGAATTCGGGATCTTTTGGATGTATAAACTTCCTTGTTCATGAAGTTTGTTTGGAAGTTATTAAAGGGGGTGTTCTTTGTGGGCTTATTTCTTTAAGGAAAAATATGTTGGCAACTCACATCTAATGTTAGTGATGTCATCGGGAAAGGAATTTTAAAGGTTTTTCCTATTTTGTTGAGTAATTCAAAATGTCTCATCCGATGGGGGATTCTAGTTTTTAGTTTGATAATTGGTTAGGTGATGGTGTAGTGGCTGAATCAGAGGTGGTGGTGGGTGATCCGAGCTTGAGGGTTCGGGATTTACTGGAAGGAAACAGCTGGGATGTGCTTTGTGTACAACAGATCATTAGTGCAGAAATGGCTGATAAAATTGTTAATATGTAGGTGAGGCTACGTGAGGGGCAGGATGTCTACATATGGAAGTAAGCGGATGATGGGGAGCTAATGTCTAAACTGGCCTGGGAGTTAGTGAGGCAGAGGGGCCCGATTTGTTTGTGAGGGAAGTGGTTATGGCAGAATGAAATTCCAAAAAAATGTCTTTTATGATATGGCGAGCTCGTCTTCATGCTTTACTAGTGGATGAAAGAATTAGGTAGCTGGGTATGCCAATGGCATCGAAGTGCAACTGTTGTGAAGCAGCTCAAATGGAAACATTAGATCATGTTCTATGTGATAGGGAAGGAGCTAGGAGGGTTTGAGATTTTTTTGCTGGAGTGTTTGGGATTAGAATGCTGTAGGTGACAAGGTGGCAAGGAGTTATGAATGTTTGGTGGTTACGGGCATCCACTTGCACTCAAGTGCGATGGATTTGTGGGGTTGCGCCGATAATTATTACATGGTCTATATAGAGGGCGAGGTGGACAGCGTGTATGGAGGGGGGATTTTTGATTGGAGACAAATTGTACAATGTGTTAAAGGCCTTATTGTGGAGCTTTCAACCTCTTTAAGAAAACTGAAAAAACTTAATGATATGGATGTTTTGATTTTGCCGGAACTGAATTTCCCATTGATGCCGATAATTAAAAATGAGGTGAAGAAGATTGCTTGGACTAGGCCAGGGGTGGGACTAGTTAAGTTGAACGTTGATGGAGGGTCCTGTGGAAATCTGGGTTTATCTGGATGGGGTAGTGTCATTAGAGATCATCATGGGAAGGTTATTGTTGGCTTCGCTCATTGCTATGCATATACTACTAATAATATTGTTGAATGCTGTGCTTTCCTTGATGGTCTAAAGTTGTGTAATCAACTTGGGTTGAGAGATTTTGTGGTAGAGTTGGATTCAATGGTGATTGTGGGGTGGTTTTGGTCAGGTATATGCAAGTTTTGGTATTTATGAGATTTTCGGGAAGAGGCAATTCACTTATTTCTCATAATGAATGTTAGTGTACGTCATATTTATCGTGAAGCAAACATGTTTGCTGATTTTTTGCGAAGGAGGGGGCGAAGGGTCAAATTTTTTATTTTTGAGGAGAGGAATTTAGAGAGAAGCATTTTCTTGGACTTGTACGTACTGATAAATGGGGTCTCCTATATATTAGGGGCCAATAATGTGTGGTTGTTAGTTGGGATGAACTTTGGACCTAATTTGTATTTTTTGAGTTTTAGTTTTCTTAGTGTCCTTGGTTTGATTTTATTTGGTATTCCTCCACCATAAGTGAGGGCTTTTAATAAAATTGAGGAAGGGATCACTCTTGGAAATGTGACCTTCGACTATTTTGAGAAAAAAAAATAAATAAATTCTCAATTAGGGCTAAAGATGAACTTGCACATTAGATGGTAGTTTTAATTTATGTATTTGATTTTCAATTACTAGAATTCTTTTGTTTTATCATTCTCAATATATAAAACATTAATTAAAAATACTATCTAATGTGCAAGTTCATCCTTAGCCCTACGTGAGAATTTAGTTACCCAAAAATATAATGGACAACAAAAATCTCTAGAGAAAAATAAAGCAAATGTGGCCATGGAAGTGGTTTTCTCATCTCTTCAAATATGCCTCTTATGTCTGCCTCTCATCCTTTCTATTTCGTACTAATGATATGCTTATATAGGGGAGGAAATAAACCCATGCTTTCATAATTCCAGCATACAAAAATGCTTAAATTTTAGGACTAATATTGGCAGCCATGTATGCATTTCAAGAGTTCAAATTTGGAAATTCTTATTAGAGACCAATTTATAGCCCATTAAGATAGCTTTCTAACACATTAAGAATCTCATCAATCTAATATGTGACTAGAAAGTTACAGTCAAAATACTAAAATATATTCAGATTGTTTCCAATCAAATTTCAGACTAGAATTTCTTGCACTTTCATTTTGTGATTTTTTTTTTCTTGATCCAAAGTACTCTCAAACCCCATGAAAGTCCCCTTTTTAATTTAACTAGGATTCCTCTTTTGAATTTGAATGGAATTTGATTTGCTCTTTTATAAATTTTGAAATTAAACATAAAAAACTGTTTAGAAGTATCCCAACGTAAATAAAAACTCAATTCAAGAATACACATTAATTTCTATGATTTCTATTCACATTTTAGCATTTTAATCCAATAATAAGATATTTAGAGTACACTTTCGCGCACTCATCATGGCCCCAACTGGGTCACTCGAGGGAGGCTATCTCTAATCCGCCCTCAGTGCCACTCAACTGCCCCCTATCCAACCTACCGCTTGAGGAAGTAAGAACTTCCTCGGTTGTAGACGATGGGACAACTGCGAAGGGCAGTAACTCCCCTTCGCCACCTGGATAGTGTGGGCTTCCCTCTCTAGACCCCCTGACAACCGCCATGGTCTCCCCAAACTCGGCAAGGTAGGAACAACATGCTCAACCACCTGCTAGTGGGCTAGCAACAACAGCCATGGACAAAACGCCGCCTATAGTGGCCCCCTTGGGGGACCTTCGAACTGACATACCCTCTTCGGCAAAATCTGACTCCGCCATAGGGTACCCCCGCGACCTCCTCAGACTTAAGATCCCCGAAGAAGGAGACATCTCCACATTTAGCTCTAAGAGCAGCTCCACCACACGAGAGACGTTATCTCGTGGCTCTGTAAGCACAACTGGTGCTGTCGGGTTAGAAATCACACAGGGCTTGACAACCAATGCCACTTAAGAAGGAGGCACGATGGACGCACCAAGATCGGGGGACTCTTTCTCCCTGGTACGTCAAACTAGCTTATCAAGAGGCACAGAGGAAGTGAGAGTTTAGGCAAGCACCACAGTTCCAGGACGTTCGGCACCTACTACCCTTGGAGCGGGGCTCTGCAGGAACGCAGGGTCGTTCCCAGCCCCGCCAACCTCTGCGCAGGGCCTGCTTGCTTGATGACAGAGAGGACGAATGGATAAAGATGCCATGGGCAGAAGGAATGATGTGACCCACATGAGGGAGGAATGCGACAAGGTTATCCTCCCCAAGAAGGACTTCCAAGTGGACGAGAAAGGGGTGCTGTGTTGCTCAATCCTGAACGATTGAAATATGACGTAGCTTGTAAGGCGTGGTTGTTGGATGCACGGCCTTGTCACTGGGAACAACACCCACAAGGCCTTGATTGGGAACTTAGCATGGCTGATCTGACCAATTGAGAACTCTCATCCACAACTAAACATGAAAAAGAACTTATCGGTCCAGTCCAAGACCTTACGGTATCGCAGCTCTAACTCTACGAGGGCACTTATCCCCCTAAAATGATAGATATCCTTGGCACCTCTCTTCACATTGTGAGTCAAGAGGAACTCACCATAAGTAAAATCAGCGTGCTTCGGGTCTAACTTCAACAGAGCTAGTTGCCACAGAATGCAGTAGTAGATCAAGATTCGCTAGGCATTGGGATGGAGTTGGGTTAGGGCCAACCCAAGGTAATGAAAGACTTCACAAACTGGGTAAGGGTGATAAAGGGTTAGAATTGCATAATCAAGTTGATTAAATGAGTGATTTATTTTATCAAATGAGAATTGAGCACTTAAGTATACATCAAATTCTAGTATTGAATGTTAAATTAATTGATGCCAATATTTTGCATACATAAAGTTCTATATTTGTCTTTAAAAGAAATACATTTTTAATATACTGCAGGGTATTAATGAAAATACTAAAAGAAAATAGAATTGGCTGGATGTGGAGCAGGACAACAGAAGAAATCACGCACGGAAAAGGAGCACGATGCAGAGCCACTGGATGCAAGAGCTCAACGCGAGAGGACTTCACACGCATAAGGCAAGAGCAATGCAGGCAGTCGGCTTTAGACACAGACCTGAGGGGCATTCTACATTTTATTTTTATTTTTTTCTTTCTTGTTTTTAGTTAGGTGTCGGCGTGAGGCTTTACCTTTTGGGGTTTTGAGTTATTGTTGTATTATTATTATTTTTTTCTTTGTCTAGTACGTAAACCTAGGGAGGGCTTGTCTTTACTTTATGTGGGGTTTTTATTTTTTTCATGGAGACGGCGTAGGGACGAAAATCTCCCTCTCTCATTCAGTAGTGCTTAGTTTTTCTTCTTTCGTTTTCAAACCCTGGGCGGTAGGAGGCATTTTTATTTTTCCTTTTCATTTTTTGTCGTTGAGTTTCTTTAGCATTTTCTTTTTGTCTTCGAGTTTTTCAGACCTGGGCGGCGTCTTTGATTTTTTTTCTTTACATTTTAGTTGATTCGGTTGCAGAACAGAGGGATGGAACTCTCTCTCAGTTGGGAGTTTTATTTTTTATTTTTTGTTTCTTTTTCTTTCGTTGAAGGAGACGCTGGGTTGAGTCGGTGACCAGGCTCTCTCGTTCGGCTTTTACATTTCAGTAGTTCTTAGTTATTTTTCTTTCGTTTCAGACTTGGAGCTCTCTCTTATTTTTATTTTTTATTTCATTCGTTTCTTGTGGCGGCTGTTTCAACCTCTACTTTTCATCTTGCTTTTACTTTTTCTTTGGATTATACAAGACTTTCATTTACGGATTCATTTCATTTGGCCTGTTAGTGGATTTGGCTTGTTGTTCTTTTCATTTTCGTTGGGCAGCGTGAAGCTTCATTTTATTTTTCTTAGTTTTATTTATTTATTTAGTTTTGATTTGTTTTATTTCTTAGAGCTTTGACCGTTTGAAGTTTGAACTGCTGGGTTTTCTAGATTGTTATTTTCTTTTTGATTATCATTCGGTTTGTTTGTTTTATTCTTCTGCATTTATTTTCATACAACAATTTGAAATTTTAGGATTTATTATTTTAGAACATTTTGCTAATTTAGAGATAATAGGCTAGATTTTTTAACTTTGGATTCAATGAGTAACCTATGACTGTTTTGGAGTGGATTTTCTTCAATGTTATGTGATTTTAATTATTAACTTGTTGGATGATATTTCAGTTTACATTTAGAAAGGATTGAAGTTCTTTGTTCTTGGTTTAGATTAGTTGTAGACGTAAAAGCACAATTGATACTTGAACAAGTAACAAGACTTTGATGGCTTTCTTTCACTATTTTATAATTGTTATATAATCTGTCAAGTAGTTTTATTAGGCTAAGAATTGGGATTAATTGCTATATTATCTGACCATGACTTCTAGGAATGGGAGCATGGTTGAGAGAAGATGAAAAGAGAGGTAGATCTATCTCCAAATCAGTGGGTAAAAATTGCATCCCAAGTGTTTGTTCTATTGTTTCTTACAAGTTTAATTCATTTGCTACACACTTTCTCTAAGTCTCTTAGTCTTGGTAATTTTAGAATCATAGATTTATTTTTATTTTCAGTTTAATTCGAGCTTGAACTTCCAAAACAGCCACTAATCATATTCTTAATTCAGTTCACACTTTCTTAGTAAATAGTCCATATTTTAGTTCAAGACTTTCTTCTTTTCGAAATTTCTTGTCACCATAAACGTCAATATTTTATCTTGTGATTATAAAAAGTTTGCTTAATTTCCATTGTCCCTATGAATTCGATCTTGGGATTTACCCTTGTATTACTTTGATAGCTTCTACGCTTGGAAGCCAAAATTATAAGCTGATCAAACGGAAAGGTAGTCTTAACCCGCAGGAAAACATGCTAGGGAAGAGAGCGACGCGTGATGCCAAGCCATCAGCATTGCCAGCCCCTTCGCGAGGCACCAGGACCTCATGTATCAGGAACGTGATAGATAGAAATCAGTGATTAGAGGAATTCGGAGGAAGATTCAGAATACTAGAAGCGGCTAGTGTAACCCGGCTTTGAGACGCCGGCCTCAGGACGACTCTGACCGTCAAAACTTGCAAGTTTGGCAGACTTCTGAGAGGCCATTTGGAGGATGAGTATGCAGCAATAAATAGGAAAATAGGGAGAGGCAAGAGAAGAGCAAATGAAACAAAGGAGAGCGGTAAGAGTGTGACAAAAGTTATAGAAGGAGTGACGATTAACTCTCAATACGCTATCAATACGGGAGATAAAAACGATTCAAGTCCCATGCACGCAAGATGCAGCAACGGGAGGAAGAAAATGTCTAACAGCCATCGTTGCGGAAAAGATAGAACGACCGTCATTAGGTACCAAGATCAAACCCCTGGGAACTACATAAAAAAAAAAAAAAAAAAAAAAAAAAGACAAGGAAGGGACACAATCCAATGTGGAAGGACCAAAAGACAACGTCTTCATTTCAGCCAGCTGGATAAGAGCAAAAAGTGACAACATTGGATAGAGACAAAAGGAATTCCCATCGGCCTGGCCCGATAAGAATTGGTGGGATAGTATTGGGGGGGTTTTTCCTAAGGCCTAAGGCCCATACCGAGTGTTAGAGGGGTCTCTCCCATGCCCCAAAGGGACCAAAGAGATAGGCCTAGTACCCAAAGACCTAGGCCCATCAAGCCCCTCGGCGACACGACCCAGACTCGCAACCCGCATAAGCTGAGCATGAGGTTTTGAGTCAGGAGATGGGAAGCGGTTTAAGGGGCACGGGAGGCTACAATGAAAGGGGAAAGAAACACGCCATATGGACATGATTGAACTCTAAAGCAGTACTAGGGGATCACACTACATTAAATGCACTCACTAGGAGATTACGTTGCATTGATTATTTCACCCAGACGGCCACACCGTATTAAAGAAAGCATGGTAGAGGGGATTCTAGGAGGGCACCCCTTCACCCAGCCACATGGCATGGTCGCCTAGCCCTTGGGGCAAGGTATAAAAAGGACCCTCAAGTATCAGGGTCACCCTCTACTGAACTCTATTCTGTGATTACAGGCCCACAAGAACGAAGACCCGCACTATTGAGAGCCCATCCCTTAAGTGTACCAAACACGACGTCAACAAATACGATTCACTAAGTGTAGCAAAGATCTTACAAGTGTCTAAATAAAACTTCTCTAATCTAATTTGGAAATTCAATATTTTAAGTTTGAAAACACTACTCTAGGTGCTAACATCGTGGTTGGGTTGATTGGTAAAAACTTTCAGATTTTTATAAGATTCCTAAAACCTAAAAAAATTCCTCTATTGAATTTCTAGTGGGTTGTTACCTTTTCTCCCATCCAGATTGCTTTTCAAAAACACTGAACATGTGATACATAAAACTATTTGCCATTTTCTTATAACAATTACTACTTATTACATATAACAGAGATCAATATAACAATACGAGTGGACATCTCATGGCTCCCCTAAGCACCTTAGACTCCCTACTAGTTACTGCATCATGTTACCAATTCTTTAACAGGGTCTAAGTATGTAGAAGGTTCTTATCAATATGATACAATAGGTCATAATTCGCCTTCATAATATTTCAATGTGTTACACCCACTGGTATTAGAAAGAACCCATTCACAGTCCATTGGCTGTTCTCCATCAACCTAAGGGGCTACCACTTCTAATTTAATCACTCCAAAGCAAACATGGAGAGTTCCACTAGGATATTCTCTCATCTTAGTGCTGAGGTCGTGTCAAAGCCATTTTTAATGCGCACCCTAAAAATCATGTTTTCTTGTGTGTGTGTGTGTGTTAAGTTATGCTATGCCATGTTTTCTTTTCAAATACATAATTTATTTGTTACACATTATTTCATGTCATACCATGTTTAACTGTTGCACACGTTGTTATGCCATGTTGTTAATCATACTTACATATCACGTCATGTCATGTCATGTCATATTATCTATTATTTCATTTCACACCACGTGATGTTACAAGTATGAAGTTCATCAAGAAAAATAGTATTTTGAAGTTAGTTGAGTCTTTATATTTATCACGATCCCAAGTGCTAGGATGAAGTATTATCCTAATAGAATTCCTTTATTTATGCTGGATTTTTTAAACTATTATGAATTTAAACATTACGTGAACTTGAATTTGAGTATAAAACATGAACATGAACTTGAATTTAATATGAACTTGAACTTGAACTTGAACTTGAAATATAAACTTGAGTATAAAACATGAACTTGAACTAAACGTGGAATATATGAACTTGGCATAACATGAACATGAACATGAAAATACAGGAATTCTAACAATCAAAATGATTTTGCCACTTGTTTCATCAAGAATAGTGAACAATCAAAAAAATTTCGCCCAACATATTCTATCAGAGATATTAAGACATTCAAAATGATAACGCCATGAGTATTTTACATAAGATACTCTAACAATCAGAATGATTATATTAGAAGTATCTTGTAATATTTTGACAATCAGAATGATTACCTCAAGTGCATTTAAGTATAGGTATTCTAACAATCAAGATGATTACACCAGAAGTACCTTATGTGAATTATAAATAGAGATACTCAGACAATCATAGTGATTACGTCACGAATATCTCAAACACGACTAACTGAGAAAATACTATTTTCAAAACATTTTGTACTCAAGACATAATGTGACATGAAATGAAAGGGCAGATGACCTGACATAACGTGATGTGACCTGTACATGAGATGCATGATTGGACGTAATATGGAACAAATAACATTACATAACGTGGCATAACATGTACCAGATAATATTAAGTGACATGGCATAATTGTAACAAACCACAATTACTTGGCATGACATAACGTGTAACATATAACATTACATGACATGACATAACATGTAATAGACAATAATACGTGACAATAAATTGTATAACAGATAACTATTGCATGACAGAATATATTGTGGGACAAATAAATATCTCGTGACAGAATGTATTAAGTAACATACATATATGATGTAACATGTCATATAGGTAACATAATTAAATGAACAATAGTTCCCTTACCCACGAAAATACGCATTAATCCAATAATAAGTTAGGAGCTAATTTACAGTAATTTTCGCAGTTATGGGGTAAAGCATGGAATACGATAAACTATAAGTATGGATTCTAAATGTTAAAAATTTTATCACTAATAACTTGATAACATGAAAAATGCTAACTTAGAGTAAAATTATCATTTTACCGTCTATATGTGGAAAAATAACCATTTCACCCATAATTTAAGGATTTCACATCCTAACTCAAAAAATATTTAAAATTAACATTTGTGACTCCCCCAAATCCCCATGCACGGACACGGGAAATCGAGACGTCCGGATGATGACATCACGGGTCATCACTCTATCGACGTGTGCCAAGTGTGTGTATAAGCGACGAATATGCACGAGAAATACGCAGCAAAAAGCAAGTCAATAACTAAGTACCAGAATTTTTTTTTCTTGTTTAATACAAAACTATTCAAAATATACATAAATAAATATTACAAGACACAAATATAATTTTAAATCAAATACAAAACATAACATCAGCATCCCGGCGGAGCCGCATTCTCGGGCTCAGCCTCCTCCTCCTCATCCTCGATCTCTGCACCAAAATCTACGGTACCAAAAATGGTGCCGCAGTTAAGTAAACTCCAAACACCACTAGATAAAAACATATAAAACTCAAACAATATGCATGAAATAAAAACCAATGCACATGCACCATAAAACATGATTTTTACACGCACGCCAAAAAAACCCATTTGGCCCACAAAAACATATCCTTAAAACCAAGCCTCGCCATTATCCCAGATAATGGTCCAAACCAACATTTTCCCAGAAAATAGATCAAAAACCTCGGAAACCAAGCATCGCCATTTTTCCAGAAAATGGCCCACATCCGAAAACCATAAAAACAATCCGGTTATGCATACACCATGATCTCCCCTAGGGATCACCCGCATACCCTGGCTCTGTGCACACCGCAGGTAACGACTACGCATGTGACACCTAAACTAGCGATGCCCAGACTCGCGCCTCGCGCGTACCTGGCTAGGCCATCCTCTAGTCCCTGCTACTCTAGGGACCATGGAGTCGACACGACAGCATTACCATATCGTGAGATCCGGTCGTCGCCCTGCGACAACCCAGGGGATGTCACTCAATTTTATCCGCTCCCGAGTGACCAGAGGAGCTCCACCGAGATAATAACCCATCCTGGCTTGGGCTCGTGAGACACACGCACCCAAAAACCATTTACGCCAATAAAACGGGATTTTCTCAAATAAATAAAATGCACATATACACAAAATGTAACTCACGCCTCATGGCTCAATTAAATCAAGCAATCACAAACAACCAAAACCAAGCACTCCGTCCTCAATCCATCCGACCCCCGAACTCCTCGGACTCAATCCAGAATCAGCCAACCAACAACAATTAATTATTGAAAGAGTAAAATATATTTAAATCTAAAAGTAGGGCTTGGAAAATACTTACAGCACTATACGGTATTTTTTAGAAAACACGCGATGTTGCAAACGGCGGAAGGAAAGCAACATAACAGTGAAAATTCACTGTGGCCATGGGTTGTAAAATACCTAGTTTTGAACGGGGACAAACCAAGGCTTGGGATTGATAGGGAATAGTCTAAGGATGATTATGAAGCTAGTGGAAGTGAAGTTTGGCCGTGGGTGGCGGCGAAAACGGTGGTTGATGGTCGGATTTCCCAAAATGGAAAGCTAGCTCGTGGGAGCTCTTCCGGTGGCTATTAGAGGCCGAAAATGGGTGGGTTAGGACGGTAAGGAACCGGTGATGAAGTGGTGAAGAGGTGGTGGCCGGAGGTGGAGTAACGGCGGCAGATCGGGGCAAAAACCGTGGGGCTTGTTGGGCGTTTTCCGGCAAAATGGCTGGCCGAATGGGGTTGGGGTTCGGTGGGGTGGTGCGCCGGCAGGAGAGGGTTCGACCGGTGGGGGTGGTGTCGACCACGGTGGCCGGACGGCAGTGGGTCGGGGTTGAGGTTGAAACCGGCGTGAGAGAGGAGAGAGAGAGAGAGAGAGAGAGAGAGAGAGAGAGAGAGAGAGAGAGAGAGAGAGAGAGAGAGAGAGAGAGAGAGAGAGAGAGACGAACGGGGGGGGTTACGCGCGGGAAGGAAAAAGAAAAGGAAGAAGAAAAAAGAAAAAGAAAGAAAAAAGGAAAAGAAAGAAAAGAGAAAAAAAGAAAAAGGAAAAAGGGAAAAGAAAAGATGTAGGAAAGAAATGAGGTCCAATCCTCACTTCGGAAAACAAAACAAATCCGCCGAGAACGAGATTAAAAACCGTAAAACAAATAAATAAATAAAACACAACATCCAACAAATAAAAACCAATTCTAAAACGCAATAATTAAAATAAATAAACCAATATATTAATTAAATTAAAAACAATCCTTCAGTGAAAATACACGTAAAAGCGGGTCATCACATCCTCCCCCCTTAAAAACAAATTTCGTCCTCGAAATTTGCAAGATCAACCACCAACTTAAAGCAAGTCACATAAAATCACATAAACCAACTGTGACCAAGATTAAGATACGTACCTTCATTACTCAAACAAGTATGGGTACTGCTCCCTCATGTCCGCTACTCGCTCCCAAGAGAAGTCTTGAGCTAACGGATCTCCCCACGCCACCTTAACCAAAGGTATCGTCTTGGACCTCAACTGTTGCTCCTTCCAATCTATGATCTGTGATGGAATAACCTCATAAGTGAGATCCAGTTGTAACTGAATACCCTCTGGGTCGACGAAGCGTGGCTCTTGCTGTCCAAAACTCTTCTTCAGGGATGATACGTGGAAGACATCATGAATATCTCCAAAATGCTCTGGCAAAGCAACTCTATAGGCGACGGACCCTAGCTTCTCCAGAATCTGAAAAGGGCCGACATACCTCGGATCCAACTTCCTCTTCTTACC
This sequence comes from Carya illinoinensis, assembly GCF_018687715.1. Classification (NCBI taxonomy): domain Eukaryota; kingdom Viridiplantae; phylum Streptophyta; class Magnoliopsida; order Fagales; family Juglandaceae; genus Carya; species Carya illinoinensis. Next base: position 23,233,583 of record NC_056766.1, on the reverse strand, counting down.
AAAACGCTTAACACCTCTCATGGGAGAGACCTTGAGATAAACCCAATCACCAACTTCAAAAGATAACTCTCTCCTCCTGGTATCAGAGTAACTTTTCTGATGACTTTGAGCTGCTGCCATTTTATCTCTGATGATCCGGACTTGGCTTTGCATCTCTTGAATTATTTCGGGTCCAATAATCTTACTCTCCCCGACTTCATCCTAACACAAGGGCGATCTGCACTTCCTCCCATAAAGAGCTTCATAGAGAGCCATCTGAATGGTCACATGAAAGCTATTATTATATGCAAACTCTATGAGTGGCAAATGGTTTTCCCAACTCCCTTGAAATTCCATGACACACGCTCGTAACATGTCTTCAAGGGTCTGAATGGTGCGTTTCGATTGGCCGTTTGTCTGTGGGTGGTAAGCAGTACTAAACTTCAACTTAGTACCCAAAGCTACCTGCAAACTCTTCCAGAACTGCGACGTGAACCTTGGGTCTCGATCCGACACTATACTCTTTGGTATACCGTGCAGCCGCACTATCTCCTTGACATACAAGCGGGTCAACTTACCCAAGGAATCGGTGTTATTAATAGGCAAGAAATGAGCACTTTTTGTTAACCGGTCAACAATCACCCAAATAGAATTTTTCCCACTAGGCGTTCTCGGCAAACCCACTACAAAGTCCATCGTGATGTCATCCCATTTCCACTCAGGAATAGGGAGGGGTTGGAGCATCCCAGCGGGTCTTTGATGCTCGGCCTTCACTTGACGGCATGTGTGACATTTCTCAACATATAAGGCAATATCCCTCTTCATTCCATCCCACCAATAATTTTTCTTCAAGTCCCGGTACATCTTTGTACTGTCGGGATGAACTGAATAAGGGGCCGCATGAGCTTCTTTCATGATCCGCTCCTTGAATTCTGAATCTTTGGGGACCACTCTGCGATCTCAGAACCGAAGTATTCCATCATTATCCATGCTATAATGCAACGACCCTCGAGATTTTCTGACTCTTTTTCTGATATTCAGCAGCTTCGGATCCTTCCTTTGAAGAGTCTTCAATTCCTCAAAATCAGTTACCCGAACATCAAGAACTGAAGATAGAATCTCTTCTTGCTGCGAACTTTCCATAAGGAGCCTTCTCATCCCACAAAGCAAAGAATCCAATTCCAATGGCTCGGCTTCATCTTCCAAGTGCGATTTTCGGCTTAAAGCATCAGCAACTATATTAGCCTTTCCCGGGGCTGAAGGAAAAAGAAAAGGAAGAAGAAAAAAGAAAAAGAAAGAAAAAAGAAAAAGAAAGAAAAGAGAAAAAAAGAAAAAGGAAAAAGGGAAAAGAAAAGATGTAGGAAAGAAATGAGGTCCAATCCTCACTCCGGAAAACAAAACAAATCCGCCGAGAACGAGATTAAAAACCGTAAAACGAATAAATAAATAAAACACAACATCCAACAAATAAAAACCAATTCTAAAACGCAATAATTTAAAATAAATAAACTAATATATTAATTAAATTAAAAACAATCCTTCAGTGAAAATACACGTAAAAGCGGGTCATCACAACATTTTTCATATAAATTTTGTACTAAACTCAAATATATGACTAGAAAATTTTAAAACAATACATAACTATGAGAAAAACACTATGGTCGAAACACTCCAAAGGCCATATCTCTTGATTTTATTACAATTGCATCCAACTTCAAAACTTACGCTCAAATCGAAATATTGCAACATAGATCCTCATATCCTAAGCTAAAAAAATATGCTTAAGACCTCCAAAATAATCTACTTCACAAAACACAAAAGTTTTTAAGCAAAAAGATTAAAGCTTTTAATCAAAACACAAACCCTTAAATCTCAATGTTTTGACTCTTTTCAAAATAAATCTCCAATAACTCCAAAAGTTCAATAACTTTCTTTTAATATGCTCATAACATATTCCTGAAAACTAACATGCTTTAAATTAACATATACAAGTCATCAAAAATCACAAAATATTACTTGAAGTACTCGACTCCAACACAGACAAAACATAATTTTGTTTCAACTCTTATTTGATCAAACACTGTTGAACCCAAGATTTCAAGTTTTGTATAATTATATAACTACACATGGATTTTAATGATAACAAATGAATTCAAAAAATAAAGGAGTCTCAAGTTCAAGTTGTCTACACAATGGAGTCAAGTACATCAAGGAAACAAGTATGAGCAAGAAGGGAACAAATTCACATTAAAGTTATATAGTAATGTTGTAAATTTCTTAAAAATTTAAAATTAGGATTAAGGCTTAAAATTAATATTTTATCATAAAACATTAAAATATATTTTCCACATGTGCATGAATATTTTGAAAATTAAATTTAAAAAATTTGAAAGATAATTGATTGTCATCTTTCACATGTGCATTACATGATTAAAGGTTTAAATTTTGAAAATATTAAAGATGATTGATTGTCATCTTTCGCATGTGCATGTTTTATTTGAATATTTTCAAAAGTGATTGATGCTTTTTTTTACTTATGTAAAAGGTAGATGATTTTGTTTGAAAAATTTGAAAAGTAAAGTGTGCTCCTTTTGTCATATGCAAAAAGTAAAAAAATTAGATTTGAAATATTTGAAAAGTAAAGTGTGATTCTTTTGTCATATGCAAAATGTAAAAAGATTAGGTTTGAATTTTTTGAAAAGTAAAGTGTATTCCTTTTCTCATATGCCAAAAGTAAAATATTAGGTTTGAAATTTTTGAAAAATGAATGATGTTGTGTTTGACAATTGAAAAAGAAAAACCTTTTCTTTGAATTTTTTTAAAAAGATGAATGATGTTGTCTTTGACATGTGAATCTTTTTAAATTTGAATATGAAGTCTCATATGCCTATAAATAGATCATTTGAGAGCTTCACATTCACAACACCAAGAGCATACAATATTCATTCAAAATTTTCATTCTCTCTTTTTTAAGCATTGAGCCTTAATCCTTATTCATTTTAAGAGAAATATAGTTTGCGCTATATTGTTCTTATTTCACTCATTGATGAGTGTTTTCTGATAACCTACACACTATCAACTCTTGTATCAGTAAAAATGTGTGTATAACTCTTGTGCGTGTAGAAAGTGTTCTGCACAGGAAATAATTGAATCACCACGTGTAAGGTGATTGTAAGTGTAGAGGGTGTTCTACACGGATCCTTTGTAGCGGTGTTATTTAAAGGTGTAATAGGTTTCTATCTCCACCTGAAGGAGGTTGAATAGTGAATTTGGGGATCCTGAAGGCGTAACTTGAGTCGAGGACATAGGCAGTTGAGCCGAACCTCATTAACATACTAAGTTTGCTTTGTCCTTACCCTTATTCTTTATATTTATTGCTCTTTCATATTTTGTTTATATTTTATATTGTATATTTGATTTATAATTGTTATTTTTTTAAATACAACTCGATTCACCCCTCTCTTGTGTTAGTCATCTGGGCAACAATTGGTATCAGAGCTCTTAGCTCTATTATAAGATTAACTATCTTTTGAGTTAAGATCTTATGGCTAACATTGCAGCTTCATTTGGTGAAAGTCAATCTAGCAGTCAGCATCCACTCTTTTGTGGAGACAATTACTCATTCTGGAAAGTTAGAATAAGAATATTCCTTCAGAGTCAAGGTCGAGAAATCTAGAAATGCATTGTAAATGGATCTTATATTCCAACAAAAGTGATTGATGGAGTAAAGGTTAAAAAGAAAGAAGAAGAGTTTGATCGTGAAGACGATAAACTTTATACTTTGAATTTAACTGCTATGCATTTATCATTTAATGCTCTTAATGGAAATGAGTTTAATAGAATAATGACTTGAACTACGGCAAAAAAATTTTGGGATAACGTAGAAGTTACTTATGAAGGAACTTCGCAAGTCAAGGAATAAAAAATTTATATTCTTACTCATGAATATGAAATGTTTAAGATGAATTGACTCGGTCTCGAATGTGCTTCCAAGTGTAGAAGTGTCAAGTTGTATCAAAGATAAGTCCAGGATCGTATTCCACAAGGACAAAGGGTTATCAAAGCGTATATGAGATTTTTGAGTAACAAATGTGTCGATTATGAGGGATGAAAATAAAATTAAAATGCAATACAAAAAAATCGAAGTTGAAATTTTAGTTTCTAATCGAAAAGGCAAATTAACAAACACTTGGGTTGAGTATGAGACTCTCTTTATTTCAGATCCTAGATAATTTTCTCGATTAACAACCCAATCAAGGTATTGATAAACGGAAGATAAAAATGTTAAGTTCAAGTTTTTGCAATATTTTTTTTCTAAGGGATTATCTATTTTACTAGCCAAACACACATTAAAAAGCAATCGAGAGAAGTCTTGATAATTTTCAAGCTTTTGTTGTGCCTTACGTCAACAACAAAATAAGAGCAAGAGCCGCAATCTATTTTCAATTTAAATCCGATTAGTAATATAGTGAAATCAATATTTATCAACAAAATATTGCATTAAACTAGAACCTGAAATAAATTAAATCTCATTCCACAACCCAAGTTTCTAAAATTAGCTGCACATGATGTTTCTAACAATAAAAATTAATCTAAGTTGAACCATGATAAAATCTAAGACAAAAAAAAATACACAAAATAAAAATAAACACCAAGCTGAAAAGTAAAAACGCCCAATGAATTCGCAACACCTATAAGTGGAAACAACTAAGAACTAAGAAGTAAAAACTGGGAAAACGAAAAAAGAAAAAGCTAAAAACGTAAAGCGAGAAGAACAAAATTAATTAATAGCCGCCTCCTTACGTCTGGAACCGAAAACACTATACTATGAACCCACAATGCTGTCCCAAAACCAAAAGAGAAAAAACTGGAAGAAAACCAATGGAAATGAATGCTCACGCTAGAAACGAAAGCTGAAAGAAAAAAAAAGAAAACCAAAGAGGCAAAAACAAAGCCGACGCCCAGAAGAAAATAAAATGAAACAATATGTCCAAGAGTTCCGTCCGTCTCCTCTAAACTAAAAGAAAAGAACAATAAAACTAAAAACTCTGATGGCCGGATTTTTCAAAAAGAAAAGCTAGCTCGTGGGAGCTGTTCCGGTGACCATTGGAGGCCGAAAATGGGTGGGTTAGGACGACAAGGGACCGGTGATGAAGTGGTGAAGAAATGGTGGCCGGAGGTGGAGCGACGGCGGCGGATCGAGCCAAAAACCATGGGGCTTTGATGGTGTTTTCCGGCCAAACGGCTGGCCGGATGGGGCTGAGATTTGGTGGGGAGGTGCGCTGGAGGGAAGGGGTTCGAACGGTATGGGCGGTGCGCCGCACGGCGGCCGGCGGCGGTGGTTCTGGGCGGAGAGAGAAAACGGACGGAAAAAGGGTAGAGAGAGAGTCGTGCGGGACGCACAGGGAAGAAGAAAAAGAAAAGGAAGAAGAAAAGAAAAAAGAAAAAGAAAGAAGAAGAAAAAAGAAAAAAGAGAAAAAGGAAAAAGGAAAAAAATCCAACTTCCTCTTCTTAGCAAAACGCTTAACACCTCTCATGGGAGAGACTTTAAGGTAAACCCAATCGCTAACTTCAAAAGATAACTCTCTCCTCCTGGTATCAGCGTAACTTTTCTGGTGACTCTGAGCTGCCGCCATTTTATCTCTGATGATCCGGACTTGGCTTTGCATCTCTTGAATTATTTCGGGTCCAATTATCTACTCTCCCCGACTTCATCCCAACACAGGGCGACCTGCACTTTCTCCCATAAAGAGCCTCATAGGGAGCCATCTGAATGGTCGCATGGAAGCTGTTATTATATGCAAACTCAATGAGTGGCAAATGGTTTTCCCAACTCCCTTGAAATTCCATGACACATGCTCGCAACATGTCTTCAAGGGTCTGAATGGTGAGCTCTGATTGGCCGTCTGTCTGCGGGTGATATGCAGTACTGAACTTCAACTTAGTACCCAAAGCTACCTGCAAACTCTTCCAGAACTGCGACGTGAACCTCGGGTCTCGATCCGACACTATACTCTTTGGTATGCCGTGCAGCCGCACTATCTCCTTGACATACAAGCGGGTCAACTTACCCAAAGAGTCGGTGTTATTAACAGGCAGGAAATGAGCACTTTTCGTTAACCGGTCAACAATCACCCAAACAGAATTTTTCCCACTAGGTGTTCTCGGCAAACCCACTACAAAATCCATCGTGATGTCATCCCATTTCCACTTAGGAATAGGGAGGGGTTGGAGCATACCTGCAGGTCTTTGATGCTCGGCCTTCACTTGACGGCATGTGTGACATTTCTCAACATATAAGGCAATATCCTTCTTCATTCCATCCCACCAGTAATTTTTCTTCAGGTCCCGATACATCTTTGTACTGCCGGGATGAACTGAATAACGGGCCGCATGAGCTTCCGCCATGATCCGTTCTTTGAATTCTGAGTCCTTTGGGACCACTCTGCGATCTCGAAACCGAAGTATCCCATCGTTATCCATGCTATAATGCAACGGCCCTCGAGATTTTCTGACTCTTTTTCTGATATTCAGCAGCTTCGGATCCTTCCTTTGAAGAGTCTTCAATTCTTCAAAATCGGTTACCCGAATATCCATAACTGAAGATAAAATCTCTTCTTGCTACGAACTCTCAATAAGGAGCCTTCTCATCCCACAAAGCAACGAATCCAATTCTGACGGCTCGGCTTCATCTTCCAAGTGCGACTTCCGGCTCAAAGCATCAGCAACTATATTAGCCTTCCCCGGATGGTACTTGATCTCACACTGATAGTCACTGATTAGCTCTAGCCACCGCCTCTGCCTCATGTTCAGATTTTTCTGAGAAAACAAATGCTTCAAGCTCTTGTGATCAGTAAATACCTCGCAAGCTTCCCCATACAAGAAGTGCCGCTAGATCTTGAGAGCAAAGACAATCGTAGCCAATTCTAAATCGTGCGTCGGATAATTCTTCTCATGGTCCTTTAGCTGACGAGATGCGTAGGCTACAACCCGTCCTTCCTGCATAAGGACACAACCCAAACCAAACTTAGACGCATCACTGAAGACTACGAAAGGCTTATGCGGTTCTGGGAGCGCTAACACTGGTGCCGTCGTCAACCTGTTTTTTAAATTCTTGGAAGCTTCTCTCACACTTATCTGACCAAACAAATTCTGTATTCTTCCGAGTTAAAGCTGTGAGAGGTCCGAATAGGCGAGCAAAGTATCCGGCGAGTCCCAAGAAACTCCGGATCTCGCGCACTGTAGTCGGGCGCTGCCATGACAAAATGGCTTCTACCTTACTAGGATCAACAGCCACTCCGTCTCGGGAAATTACATGCCCAAGAAATTTAACTTCTTCCAACTAGAATTCACACTTGCTGAGCTTGGCGTACAATTGGTGTTCTCTCAATTTCCTAAGTACCAGACGAAGATGATACACATGCTCTTCCACATCTCGGGAATAAATCAGAATATCATCGATGAATACTACCACAAATGAATCCAGATAAGGTCGAAATACTCGATTCATCAAATCCATGAAAGCAGCAGGGGCATTAGCTAACCCAAACGGCATCACCTTAAATTCATAATGCCCATACCTCGACCTGAAAGTAGTTTTAGGCACATCCTTGTCTCTGATCCTCAGCTGGTAGTATCTCGACCTCAGATCAATTTTAGAGAACACGACTGCTCCTTGAAGCTGATCAAATAAATCATCTATCCGCGGGAGAGGATATTTATTTTTGATGGTCACCTTATTCAATTCCCGATAATCTATGCACATACGGAGGGTTCCATCTTTATTTTTAACAAACAAAACGGGTGCACCCCACGGTGAAGTACTAGGCTGAATAAATCCCTTCTCTACCAGCTCTTGCAACTGAGTCTTCAACTCTTTTAATTCAGCCGGTGCCATGCGATAAGGTGCTTTATGCACAGGAGCCGCTCCAGGTTCCAAGTCTATAACAAATTCCATTTCCCGCACAGGGGGTAGTCCGGGCAAGTCATCCACAAACACATCGGGAAATTCTTTCACAACTAGAATGTCTGCCAAAGACTTCTCCTCGAACGGCGTGGACACTATTTGAACCAAGAATGCATCCGCTCCCCATGCAATCTCCCTTCTTGCTTGAATCGCCGATATAATTATCGGCTTTTCTTTTAATTTACTCCCCGCAAATTCCAGACAATCACCATCTGGAAGCTGAAAGCTAATTATCCGACTTCTGCAATTAATACTCGCAGAATATCGGTATAGCCAATCCATCCCGAGGATGATATCAAAGCCCAACAGCTTAAACACCACCAAATCAGCATCCAAGAACCTTCCCTCAAAATTTAACGGGCATTCCAAAGCAACCTTAGAACACCACACCATTTCACCATCGGGTAGAGCCACTACCATAGACTTCGGCAACGGTTCCGTGACCAAATTACACACCCGCGCAAACGTGGAAGATACAAATGACTGCGACGCACCGGAATCAAACAAAGTACAAGCATAAAACTCATACAAACGGACTCTTCTTGAACCAACACATCAACCCATGAAATCCAAAAAAGCAAAGAAGAAACCAATTGCACCAAAAATTAAATCCAACTTAAAATTAAATTAATCCATACCTGTAATTACTCCAGCATCATGGGTCGCTGGCGCCTCATCATCCACCTCTCCGGGTGTGACAGCATAAACCCGGGCTTGCACTGCTTGTCTCGGGTTGGTTCTTCCACTGTGTCTACCTCCACGGCTTCCTTGAACTCTGACGGGGCAATCCCGAGCAATATGTCCCACTTGGCCGCACCGGTAACACTGGGGTCCACTACTCAGCCGACACTCGCCCTCATGAGCTCTATTACAAGCTCCACAAATTGGCACCCGTCCTCCCATACGAACACCTGAGGACGTTTAAGGTCGAGTTCCGGTCCGCTGAACAAATTTCTGGGGTGAACCCGAGCTGCTTCCTTCACCAGAAAAACTCCGTCTCTTATGTCCTGGAGGGGAGCCCATACTCAGATTATTTTCTCACTCCACAAGGGTGGCCACATCTACTAATTCCTGAAAAGTGGATATCTGATGGCTGACCACCATACGGCGTATGTCATGGCGTAGTCCCTCCTGAAAACGATCAGCTCGCATCTCCTCTGTGGCGATAAGGTGAGGAGCAAATCGCCCAAGTTCTATGAATCTCCGGGCGTACTGTTCCACTGTCGCGCCCCCTTGGACCAAATTTGAGAACTCTCTTGCCTTTTGCTTCCTTACCGATGTAGGAAAGAAGCGGTCATTAAACTCCTTCTTGAAGCGCTGCCAGGTCACCGCAGCGAAAGATCCCAATTCTGATTCCAGCATCACCCTCTTGGTATCCCACCAATCAGACGCGGTGCCTTGCAACAGATAGCTGGCGTAGAGTACCTGTTGCGCCTCGGTGCATCCACACACCTCAAATGTTCTTTCCAGGTCTTTGATCCATTTTCCAGCTTGGAGTGGATCCTCTTCTCCAGTGAAGTGTGGAGTCCTATGCGCCAGGAAGCGCCCATAGGTGCATCCGGCTTGCACCATGCTACTGGACCCTCCTAGGTACATCCAAGGCCCTCCTTGATGTGGCCAAGGACCTCCTTGTTGTGGCCAAAACCCTCCTTGCTGTGGACAAGGCCCTCCTTGTTGTGGCCAGGGACCCCCTTGTTGTGGCCAAGGTCCTTGTTATGGCCAAGGCCCTGTCTGTTATGGCCTAACATTCTGCTGCATAAACTTCATCATCTGCCGTATTGCTTCGGCTAAGGGGTCATCCCTTGAGGTATTGTCCCGTGGCTCCTGAGTAGATTTCCTTAGTCTCCCCATTTTTTCATGCCACCACAACCTTTGACCCCCTTTCAGAAAACAAAAACAAAACCAACACCACACAGCAAGAAACAAAAGAAACCAGCATGCAAAAACATAACTAAATAAATAAAAACAAACAAACAAGCTCAAACAAATAAAACAAATAAAACAAATTAAATAACTGTACTTAACATAAATTTTAAAACACAACTTTAAAAACATTCTGGTACTACCTATGAGACATGTGGTTTTACCCATAGCCAAACCGCTCTGATACCACCTGTGACGCCCCCAAATCCCCACGCATGGACGCGGGGAAATCGAGACATCCGAATGGTGACAACCTGGGTCACCACCCTAACGATGGGTGCCAAGTGTGTGCAAAGGCAACATATGTGCACGAAGAAACACGCAGCGGATAACGAAAGCCATATAACTAAGTACCAGAATTTTTCTTAACGTATTACAAGCTATTTAAAACATACGTAAATAACATATTACAAAACACTAATATAGTTTTAAACCAAATATAAAGCATAACATCAGCAACCCGGCGGAGCCGCATTCTCGGGCTCAGCCTCCTCTTCCTCATCCTCAAAACCTGCACCAAAAGCTACGGAACCAAAAATGGTACCGTAGGTAAGTAAAACCCAAACACCACCAGATAAAAAGACATAGAACTCAAACAAAATGCATGAAGCATGCCCAATGCACAAAACCCAAAAAAAACATAATTTTCCACACACGCCAAAAATCTCATTTGGCCCAAAAACACATCTTTTCCAAAAACCACGCCAAAAGTCACATTTGGCCTCTATAACCGTCTCAAACCAAAATTCATTTTATCCGTATGCGCCATGACCTCCCCTAGGGGTCATCCGCACACCCTGGCTCCAGTGCCACACCGCAGAGTACCACCATGCATGTGACACCTAACGAGCGATGCCCAGTTCCACGCCCCGCGTGTTCGTAGCCAAGCATCTTCTAGCCCTCGCCAGCGAAGGGCCACGGAGTCGGTGCGTAGAGCAATGCCTGGTTCCGCGCCCGGCGCGTTCGTAGCCAAGCAACCCCTAGCCCCCGCTCCCGTTGTCGCCCAGCGACAACCCAGGGGACATCACTCAGTTTATTCCGCTCCCGAGTGACCAGAGGAGCTCCACCGAGATAATACCCCATCCCAGCTTGGGGTCATGATACACACGCACCCGAAAGTCCACTTACGCCAATACACAGGCTTTTCACACTTAAACAAAAACACACGTGCATGCACCATGTAAATGCCATATCAATGCACAAAAATAATCAACCAACATAATTCAGTAAAACAAGCAACTCTATCCTCCATCCATCCAACCCCCGAACTCCTCGGACTCAGTCCGGAATCAACCAACCAGCAGATAAAATTATTGAATGAGCAATATATTTTTAAATCTGAAAATAGGGTTTGGAAAATACTTACAGCGCTATACGGTATTTCTAGAAAACACTCGGCGTTGCAAACAGCGGAGGAAAAGCAACGTAACAGTGAAAATTCACTGTGGCTGTGGGTTGTAAAATACCCACTTTTGAACGGGGACAAACCAGGGCTTGGGATTGATAGGGAATGGTCTAGGGATGATTATGAAGCTATTGGAAGTGGTGGTTGGCCGTGGGTGGCGGCAGAAATGGCAGAGAGAGGCCGGATTTTTCAAAAAGGAAAGCTAGCTCGTGAGAGCTGTTCCGGTGACCATTGGAGGCCGAAAATGGGTGGGTTAGGACGGCAAGGGACCGGTGATGAAGTGGTGAAGAAATGGTGGCCGGAGGTGGAGCGACGGCTGCGGATCAAGCCAAAAACCGTGGGGCTTTGATGGTGTTTTCCGGCCAAACGGCTGGCCGGATGGGGCTGAGATTTGGTGGGGAGGTGCGCCGGAGGGAGGGGGTTCGAACGGTATGGGCGATGCGCCGCACGGCAGCCGGCGGCGGTGGTTCTGGGCGAAGAGAGAAAACGGACGGAAAAAGGGTAGAGAGAGAGAGTCGCGCAGGACGCACGGGGAAGAAGAAAAAGAAAAGGAAGAAGAAAAGAAAAAAGAAAAAGAAAGAAGAAGAAAAAAGAAAAAAGAGAAAAAGGAAAAAGGAAAAAAAGAAAAAAGATGTAAGAAAGAAATGAGATCCAATCCTCACTCCGGGAAAACAAAACAAAACCGCCGAAACGAGATTAAAAACCGTAAACGACTAAAAGAAAATAAAACACAACATCAAACAAATAAAAACAAGTTTTAAAACGCAATAAATTAAAATAAATAAACTAATATATTAATTAAAATAAAAACAACCCTTCAGTGAAAATACACTCAAAAGCGATTCATCACATGGTTGTTCAGTTTCAGCAACTGTGAGCCTAGACAAATGGTCGACTACCACATTCTCTACTCCTTTCCTGTCCTTGATGATAATATTGAACTCCTGGAGTAAAACTATCCATCTAATCAACCTTGGTTTTGCATCTTTCTTTTCAATAAATACTTGAGAGCTGCATGGTCAGTAAAGATGACTATAGGAGAACCAAGAATATATGCACGAAATTTCTCTAAAGCAAATACCACATCAAGTAATTTTTTTTCAGTAGTAGAATAATTTTTTTGAGCAAAATTCAAAGTTTTACTTGCATAGTAAATAACATAAGGAAGTTTGTTCCTACGCTGTCCAAGAATAGCTTCTATAGCAAAATCACTTGCATCACACATGATTTTAAAAGAAAGTGACCAATCGGGAGGTTGAAGAATAGGAGCAGTGGTTAGCAAAGTTTTAAGCCGACAAAAAGCTTCTTGACACTCAGGTGTCCAATCAAATTTTACATCATTCATCAATAGCTTACATAGAGGCTTAGAAGTAGAGCTAAAGTCTTTGATAAATCTCCTATAAAAACCCGCATGCCTAAGAAAAGATCTAATGTCTTTTATTGACTTAGGTATAGGAAGTTTAGAAATCAACTCAATTTTTGCTCTATCTACTTCAAGTCTTCTAGATGAAATAATATGTCCCAGAACAATGCCCTGTTGTACCATGAAATGGCACTTCTCCCAATTAAGTAGCAATTGCTTCTCTTCACACCTGGCCAAAACAGCTTGTAAATTGGTTAAACAACTCTCAAATGAATCACCAAATACAGAAAAATCATCCATAAACACTTCTAGGGTGTTCTCAATCATGTCACTAAAAATGCTAAGCATGCATCTTTGAAAAGTTGCTGGTGCATTGCATAAACCAAAAGGCATTCTCCTAAAAGCAAAAGTACCAAAAGGACAAGTAAAGGTGGTCTTTTCTTGATCCTCTGGTGCTATTTCTAATTGATAGTAACCGGAGAATCCATCTAAGAAACAATAAAAGGCATGTCCAGCAACTTTTTCTAACACTTGATCAAGAAAAGGCAAAGGAAAATGATCTTTCCTAGTGGCGGCATTCAACTTCCTATAATCTATACACATGCGCCAACCAATAGGAATTCTGGTGGGAATCGATTCATTTTGCTCATTTTTAACAATGGTAAGCCCAGATTTTTTTGGGACTACATGAATAGGACTTACCCACTAGCTATCCGAGATGGGTAAATGATACCCACATCAAGCAATTTCAACATCTCACTTTTAACCACTTCCTTCATTGTGGGATTCAACCTTCTTTTCATTTTCCTAGAAGGCTTCGCATCATCTTCTAAATAAATCTTATAGGTACACTCCAAGGGACTTATACGTTTTATATCAGCCATTGTCCACCCAATAGACTTTTTATGCTTCTTAAGGACCTCTAGCAATTTATCTTCTTGTTCCCTAGTTAAGTGAGAAGAAATTACCACAGGGAAGGTGCTTTGTGGTCTTAAGAAAACATATTTCAACTCCAATGGAAGAGGTTTGAAGTCCAAAGTTGGGGATTGCTCCTCCGAAGGCTTGAGGGTTGATGTCAATAGTGGAAGTTGCTCAAATTTTGGCCTCCATGGTGGTGTAACTTGCTGACCTATTGAGGAAACAAGAGATGAGTTATTAACATTATCAAATATTTTCAAATCTTCTTCAAATTCCTCTAAAGAATCAATAAGTTGAAAGTAATGTGCAGAATTTTCATGAATGAAATTTTCCAGCAAATTCACTTCATGAACTTCTTCAACTTCTTGCGGTTGCCTGCAAAAATTAAAAATATTTAGCTCCAAGGTCATATTTCCAAAACTCAACTTCAAAACTCCACTTCTACAATTTATGAGTGCATTAGAAGTAGCCAAGAAGGGTCTTCCTAAGATAACAGGTGCTTGGAAAGTAGAATGATTAGTCAATTGCATGTCGAGTACGACGAAGTCTACTGGATAGTAGAATTTGTGTACTTGAACCAAAACATCTTCCACAACACCCCTTGGAATCTTAATAGACCTATCAGCCAACTGCAATGTGATAGAAGTAGATTTCAACTCACCCAATCCAAGCTGAACATAAACATTATAAGGCAATAAGTTCACATTTGAACCTAAGTCTCATAATGCTTGGCCTATTTTTGAGCTCCCTATCATGCAAGCTATGGTAGGGGATCCTGGGTCCTTGTATTTGGGAGGAGTGTTGGTTTGGATAATAGCACTAACCTACTCAGTAAGAAAAGCTTTCTTTTGCACATTCAATTTTCTATTTACGGTACATAAATCCTTTAAAAATTTAGCATAGGAAGGAATCTGTTGAATAGTATCTAACAATGGTATATTAATCCTAACTTGCTTAAAAATTTCAAGAATTTCAGCGTGATGCTTATCTTTGTGCAAAGGGGCTAACCTTTGAGGAAAAGGTGCAAGTGTAGTACTTGGGACACTTTCAGATTCCAAAGGATCATGTGCCTCATTTTCAGAAGGAGGTTTAGAAGTGTTACCATTCTTTTCTACCTCTTGAGCTGGAATGCCAATCACCTTACCACTTCTCAAGGTTGTAATAGCCTTGACTTCCTTGACATTTGAATCTCTTGCCATACTTTGAAATTGCTGGTTTTGGCCTTGGGGATTAGGCTGAGATTGTGCAGGGAACTTCCCTTTCTCTTGAGCACTCATGGTTGTAGTCAACCTTGTGACTGACCCACGAATCTCAGCAATGGCTTTTGAATTTTGACTGTTGATAGCAGCTTGGCTTTGCATGAATTGCTGAAAATTGGTGGACAGCTGCTGGAAGTTGGTGGATAATTGCTGGAAATTGTCTTCAAGGTTCTTTCTCTAAGCTGGGACCATGTGGTTGGCATATTGAGATGGTCCTGGACCTCCTGGAGTAGTGTAGGGTACAATTTGTGAATGATCAGCTATGTTGGGTGCAGGTAAAGCAGCTTGATCACCTCTCCAACTGAAATTAGGGTGATTTCTCCATCCCGAATTGTAGGTGTTAGAATAAGGACCTGAAAAAAGATTTAGCAACCATATTAACACATTAGATTGATCCAAAAGAACTTCTTTAAAAGCTGGAATGGTTGGGCAATCATTAGTTGAATGCCCTTGGCCTTCACAAATATTACAGCTCAATGTAATCTAAGGTACAGCTTGTACTTCATTCACTTTCTTCAGTTTTATAGTTTCTAATTTCTTAGAAATCATAGCCAACCTAGCATTCAAATCATCTACTTCTCTCAGATTATATTTCCCACCCCCTGAAATTGTCCTTAAACTTTCCGACCTATCATGAACATCAGATGTATCCCATGATTGTGCATTTTCAGCTAGATAATCAAAATATTCAAAAGCTTCCTCAGGTTCTTTGTTAAAAAACGCTCCATTACACATGGTCTCCACAAATTGTCTCATTTTTGGTTGCAACCTCTCATAAAAAAACCTAATGACCCTCCAATTCTCATATCCATGATGAGGACATGCATTTAAAAGGTCTTTGAATCGTTCCCAACAATGATAAAATGTTTCCACATCCTTTTGGCAAAAATTCATAATCTGTCTTTTCAAAGCATTGGTTCTATGCATGGGAATTTTATTTTTTTAAAAACTCAGTTTGCATTTCTTGTCAAGTCCCAATGGATCTTGGTCTTAAGGAATTCAACCATGTCTTAGCCTTGTCTTTTAAGGAAAATTGAAACAATTTCAATCTTATGACCTCATCAGTGCATGTTTTATCCACAAATGTTGAACACACTTCTTCAAACTCTTTGATATGCAAATAGGGGTTTTCAGATTCCATACCATGAAAGTGTGGTAACAATGGAATCATCCCGGGTTTGAAATTAAAAGCATTTGCATTAATAGGTAAAATGATGCAAGAAGGTGTGCTAGTCCTAACAGGCTGAAGATATTATCTAAGAGTCCTGTTTGGATTCTCCACTTCCCTATCATGATGCTCATTTTCAGCCATGATGCTATCAGTGTCCAATGATGATTCAACAGAAGATGATGCAGAGCTAAAAGATGTCAATGATTCTGTCCTAAACAGTCGAGATGTATCGTCTCTAGTCGAACCAGTCATACAAACAAGAGCAGATAATCAAAGATCATGAAAAATAAACAGAGAGAAGGGAAAAAGATTAGATGTCACCCAGGCTGTGAAAAGGTTCATAGCTCCACAAACGTCCTTTCAGCAGTAGAGGAATGCTCTAATAAGCACCAGTTGTCCCCAGCAACGGCGCCAAAAACTTGACTTGGTCTCGAATGTACTTCTAAGTGTAAAAGTGTCAAGTTGTATCAAGGATAAGTCCAGGATCGTATTCCACAAGGACAAAGGGTTATCAAAGCGTATATGAGATTTTTGAGTAACAAATGTGTCAATTATGAGGGATGAAAATAAAATTAAAATGCAATACAAAAAAAACGAAGTTGAAATTTTAGTTTCTAATCAAAAAGGCAAATTAACAAACACTTGGGTTGGGTATGAGACTCTCTTTATTTCAGATCCTAGATAATTTTCTCGATTAACAACCTAATCAAGGTATTGATAAACGGAAGATAAAAATGTTAAGCTCAAGTTTTTGCAATATTTTTTTTCTAAGGGATTATCTATTTTACTAGCCAAACACACATTAACAAGCAATCGAGAGAAGCCTTGATAATTTTCAAGCTTTTGTTATGCCTTACGTCAACAACAAAACAAGAGCAAGAGCCGCAATCTATTTTCAATTTAAGTCCGACTAGTAATATAGTGAAATCAATATTTATCAACAAAATATTGCATTAAACTAGAACCTGAAATAAATTAAATCTCATTCCACAACCCAAGTTTCTAAAATTAGCTGCACATGATGTTTCTAACAATAAAAATTAATCTAAGTTGAACCATGATAAAATCTAAGAGAAAAAAAATACACAAAATAAAAATAAACACCAAGCTGAAAAGTAAAAACGCCCAATGAATTCGCAAGACCTATAAGCGGAAACAACTAAGAACTAAGAAGTAAAAACTGGGAAAATGAAAAAAGAAAAAGCTAAAAATGTAAAGCGAGAAGAACAAAATTAATTAATAGCCGCCTCCTTACGTCTGGAACCGAAAACACTATACTATGAACCCACAATGCTGTCCCAAAACCAAAAGAGAAAAAACTGGAAGAAAACCAATGGAAATGAATGCTCACGCTAGAAACGAAAGCTGAAAGAAAAAAAAAAAAAAAAAAAACCAAAGAGGCAAAAACAAAGTCGATGCCCAGAAGAAAATAAAATGAAACAATCTGTCCAAGAGTTCCATTCGTCTCCTCTAAACTAAAAGAAAAGAACAATAAAACTAAAAACTCTGTTGCTTCTCCAGCTTAAACGAAAAAGAAAGAAATGAAAGAACACATAAAAAAACTGGCCAACCAACGTCTTAAACGAAAGAAAAGAAATAAAACGAAGCACTCTACTCCCGTCTGCTACTAAACGAAAAAGAAAGAAAAATAAAAGCTCCACTACTCTACTTCAGGTCTGAACGAAAAGCAAGAAAAAAAAAACTTCAAAACTAAGCTACTGCTGTAGCCGAATGAAAATGAAAGAAACAATAAAAACAAGCTTAAGCTACTGCTGTAGCCGAATGAAAATGAAAGAAACAATAAAAACAAGCTGAGCTACTGCACTGTCCGGAAAACAAAAGCAAGAATACTCCCTCGAAACTCCCCTCTTCTACTCCTCTTCTACCCTTCTTCTACTCTGCAGCAAACAAGATGTAAAGAAAAGCCATCCGAAAAAGAAAGAAGAATGATTCTGCTGCTCCACATGATATGCTCCTATTCTGTCAAAGTTGAAGCTGCTTCTTTTTTTCTTTTCTTTTTTTCTTCTACTGACCTGCTGCACGTCCGAATGTTCCATGTGATCTCCTGCTGCTCCTGCTGCTTTCCGTCCATGTGAGTTTCTTTCTGCATGTGTATTGCATGTGTGAGTTGGTTGCTGTTCTGCATGTGTGAGCTGGTCTCACGTTTTCTGCATGTGTGCATTTCGAATGAGTGCTGTCTGAGTGGGTTTGTTGCTACATGTGTAAGTTTTGTTTTGTAACGTGCAGGTTGTGTGTTGTCCATGTGAGTTTGGTCTGCATGTGTGCATGTGTGAGTCCGGCTGTATCACTTTTCTGCATGTGTGATGTGCTCCTGCATGTGTGAATCTGGTCTGCATGTTTACTGCATGTGTGAATGGGTGTGAGTGCTGTCCGAAGGCTAATCTGCATGTGTGCATTTTTCTGCATGTGTGCATTTCGAATGAGTGTTGTCCAAAGACTGGTCTGCTGCATGTGTAAGTTTTCTGCTCCAGCCGTCCAAGGGTCTCCACGTGATACCTCATAGATGAGATTCCTACTTGACCATAATCAATTCTTTTATTTCTTTATAGGTCCCATTCTTTCTTTCCTTCCATAAATGCCCTATGATATATAAATGAAATGATATTATAGTTTAAGTATTTCAAGAGCAAATATGAGATTTGGATGTGCAAAATATTATCATCAATAAATTTTCCATTAAGTATTAAAATTTTGATACATAATTAAGTGTTCAACCATTCTTTAATGTAATAAATCACTCACTAAAACAACTTAATTATGTATTTCTAACACTTCATCATGAATGATGATGAATCTATTTCTAGTATGCATACTCATTTTACTAACATCATAAATAGCTTGACAGCTCTTGGCAAAGTTTATTCCAAGGTAGAGATAGTAAAAAAATTCTCAACTCTCTATTAAAATGTTAGGAATCAAAAGTGACAGCTATTCTTGAAGCTAGAGACATCAAAAAGCTCGAAGTGAATGAACTCATTGGATCATTTATCACCCATGAGTACACATTAAAAAGAGGAGAAGAAGAAGGAAAGCCAAAGAAAAGTTTGGCACTTAAACCTGTTCCTCATAAAAGTGAAAGTGATGAAGATGAGGAAAATGACGACAAAGATGAAGAAGTTGCGATGATAACAAGAAGAATTCAGAGGTTCTTAAAGAAAAATAAAACTCATCTGAGGAAATCTTTCAAAAAGTTTTCTAAGAAAGATTCAGGTAAAAATGATACTTTAATTTGTTATAAATGCAATAAGCCTAATCATATCAAGCCAGATTGTCTGCTGCTAAAGAAAGATCGAAATAAGGGCAACAAAGCAATAAAAGCTACATGGGATAATGATTCAAGTAGCTCAGATAATAAAACAAGTAATGGAAAATCAGTAAATCTTTATCTTATGGCTAAAGATGACATTGAGGTAACAAATCTTGATAATATTGAAGATCCTTCATATGAAGAATTGCAAAATATTTTAGAAGAGGTATATGAAGAATTTGAAAAATTGGGTATCAAGTATACTACTTTGAAAAAGAAAAATTCTTTTTTAACAAACGAAATTGATATTTTAAGAAAAGAAAGCATCGTTTTGAAAGATGAAAATCTTGAGTTGAAGAAGAAGAAAACTGATTTAGAAAATATTGTTGAAAACTTTACGAATGAAAAAAGAAATTTTGAAAAACTTCTTGGTAGTCAAAGATGTGTTTTTAACAAGGCAGACTTGGGATATATGCCAAAACAAAAATACAAATCTTATAAAAACTTTTTTGATAATCCTTCTACATCAAAATCCAATATTCAAAATTCTTTTCATAAAAATAATTTTGTCAGAAAAAGATATTATTATAATCACTCAAGTTCTTCATATATGCCATATGTTATTTATAATTTTTGTAATAGAAATGGTCATAGTTATCATGCTTATCCTATTAGAAAAAAACATACAATGACTATTAGGGTCATATGGGTACCTAAGAATCTTGTTTCTTCTAATACTAATAAATAAAGGACCCAAAGAATTTGGGTACCAAGAAAAATCATTTTAATTATTTTTATAGGTATGCATGAAGTCCTCCACAAACAAAAACAAATGATTTTTAGATAGTAGATGTTCAAGACACATAAAGAGAGACAAGACTAAGTTCTTTGATCTTAAATTTAAAGAAGAAGGACACGTGATATTTGGAAACAACTTGAAAGGGAAGATCGTGATAATAGGTAAAATTGGTAATGAATCTTCTCTCATAATTGAAGATGTTCTACTTGTTGAAGGTCTAAAACATAATTTTTTGAGCATAAGTCAATTATGTGATAAAGGATTTACAGTTACTTTCAAAATGGATAAGTGCATTATTTTGAATGATCATGATTGTAATATTTGTTTTATTATTTTTAGAAATAACAATATTTATACCATCGATTTTGAAGAAATTATCTCACAAGATGCTATTTGTTTTTCAGCTCAAAATGAAACTAGTTGGTTATGGCATAGAAGGCTAGGTCATGCCAACATAGAACTTATTTCTAAACTTTCGAAAAATGATCTTGTGAGAGGTTTACCAAAAATAAATTTTCTTAAAGACAAAAATTTGTGATGCATGTCAATTTGGTAAACAAACAAAAATTTCTTTTAAAATCAAGAAACATATTTTCACTACTAGACCATTGTAACTGATACACATGGATCTTTTTAGACTAAATAGAGTTGCAAGTTTAGGAGGAAAATATTATGCATTTGTTATTATTGATGATTTCTTTAGATATACTTGGGTCATCTTTTTTGCTCATAAAGATGAAGCACATAATGCCTTTACTATATGCAAGAGAATTCAAAATGAAAAGGGCTATACTATTTCAAGATCCAAAGTGATAGGGGAAAAGAGTTTGTTAATAAAAATATTGAAACATTTTGTGATGAAAATAGTTTTGTGCATAATTTTTCTGCTTCTCAAACTCCTCAAAAAAATAGGTAGTAAAGAGGAAAAATAGATTTCTTCAAGAGATGGCAAGAACAATGCTCAATGAAAATAACTTGCCTAGTTATTTTTGGATCGAAACAGTCAGTACTGCATGTTATGTTATAAATAGAGTTATGTTAAGGTCTAAATTAGATAAAACCCCCTATGAGCTTTGGAATGAGAAAAAACTCAACATTAGTTACTTTCATGTATTTGGATGTAAATGTTTTATTTTGAATGATAGGGATAATTTAGGCAAGTTTGATGCAAAATCTGATGAAAGTATCTTTCTCGGGTATTCTACTAATAGTAAATCTTATAGAGTATTCAATAAAAAGATTTTGATTGTACAAGAATCTATGCATGTAGTATTTGACGAATCTAATTCTCCACTCTCTAAGAAATCTATTGATGAAGAAACATGAGGTATAAATAACATGAAAAGTCTCAATTTCAACAAAGAGAACACAATAGAGAAAGTTCAACATGGAACCATCAGGAAAGATCATCAAAATTTAATACAAGATGTAACTAAACAGTGAAAATTTGTGAAAGATCACCCAGTAGAGCAAATTTTGGGAGAACTTTCACGAGGTGTAAGTACTCGATCATCTCTTAGAAATATTTGCAATCATATTACTTTTCTATCTCAAATTGAACCCAAAAATATTGATGAAGCAGTTCTTGATGAATCTTGAATTCTAGCTATGCAAGAAGAGTTGAATCAATTTAAAAGAAATGATGTTTGGACACTTATTCTTAGACCCAAAAGTCATAATATTATTGGAACAAAATGGGTTTTTAGAAACAAGAAAGATGAGTCTGGAATCATTACTAGAAATAAGGCTCAACTTATAGTCCAAGGTTTCAATCAAGAAGAAGGAATCGTTTATGATGAGACATATGCACCAGTCGTAAGATTAGAAACTATTCGAATACTACTTGCATATGCTTGTTATAAAGATTTCAAACTTTTTCAAATGGATGTTAAAAGTACTTTCTTAAATGGTTTTATAAATGAAAAGGTATATGTTGAGCAACCTCCAGGTTTTGAAAATCATATTTTCCCAAATCATGTTTTCAAACTTACAAAAGCACTATATGGACTCAAAGAAGCTCCTAGAGCTTGGTACGAGAGACTCAATGGTTTATTGATTGAAAAAGGTTTTTCAAGAGGAAAAATCGATAGAACTCTTTTTATTAAATATGAAAATGATGATATTCTTTTAATTCAGATTTATGTTGATGATATAATATTCGGTTCTACTAATGAAAATATGTGTCAAGTTTTTGCTAAAACTATGCAGGAAGAATTTGAGATGATCATGATGGGAGAACTTACATTCTTTCTCGGATTGCAAATTAAGCAAGCAAAAAGTGGGACATTCATCAATCAATCAAAATATATTAAGGAATTATTGAAGAAGTTTGGGATGGAATGTGCTAAGGAAATTAGAACACCAATGAGCCCATCAACTAAACTTAATAAAGATAAAACTGGTAAGCCAGTTGACTCGAAGGTATATCGAGGTATGATTGGTAGCTTATTATATTTGACAGCCAGTAGACCAGATATTATGTTTAGTGTGTACTTATGTGCACGCTTTCAATCATCTCCAAAAGAATCACATTTAATTGCAGTTAAGCGCATTCTTAGATATCTTAGTGGTACAATTAACTTAGGGTTATGGTACCCTAAGCACACATCTTTCGATCTAATCAGCTACACAGATGCTGATTATGCTGACTGTAAAATAGATTGAAAAAACACTAGTGGAGCATGCCATTTCTTAGGTCATGCACTAGTTTTCTGGTTTAGTAAAAAGTAAAATTCTGTTGCACTATCTACTACTGAGGCAGAATATGTTGCTGCGGGTAGTTGTTGTGCTTAAGTTCTTTACATGAAGCAACAACTTGAAGATTTTAAACTCATGTATAATCACATTCCAATCAAATGTGATAATACAAGTACTATAAATCTTTCAAAGAACCCGATACAACATTCTAGAACTAAACATATTGAAATAAGATATCATTTTCTTTAATATCATGTGCAGAAAGACGATATAATACTAGAGTTCACAAATACACATGATCAGTTAGCAGATATTTTTACAAAACCTTTACCAGAATAGATTATGTATGATTAGAAGAGAAATAGGTATGATGCATGCTATGAATATCTCTTAAAAGATAGACCAGAGTCAATAAAAATAGAGAAATATTTTTTAAATACTTTTACATAAACTTAAGATTCTTAGTTTCATGTTTGAGACGCTCATGCTCTTCATACAATATCATGTCATTCTTATCCATGGGAACTGGCAAGCAGAATGAAGAATCTAATAGAGATTTCAACTGTTTATCTTTCTACCGAATGATTCATTCCTTTGTGAGAGACTCTTGAACAATTTGTTGAAGTATAATAATTTGTTTTTTGATCTTTTCAACTTCATGATTTCTGACTTGTAGCCGCTGGAAAAAAACAACAATAGAGGAAGAGTAGCGAGTTTCGAGACTCACCAAGTCACAGATAGCATCGGAGTCTGACTTATTAGCCAAATTATTATTTTCTTGCTACAACATGGCACCAATGGAAGCTGCATAAAAAACAGGAGGTTGCGATGTAGAATACCTCATGGATGAATCTAGAGAAATGTTAGAAGAATGAGCTATTGAGAAAAGAATTGAAAGCTTAAAGCGAGAATGTTGAAAGAATGCAGATGAGTTATAGAGATGAGAAGAAAATTTGATGTGGATTGGATGAACTTTAAGACTGATTTTATAGATATAGCATAAAGAATAAGACAAGCTATCATCCAAGTCAAGGAGCAATGTGATTTTTTTTACCGATCGGTGAAAATGACATTTTTTTTAGAAACTCAGAGCCCTCAATCTCGTTTGTCAACAACATCAAACGATTTTTTCAAATCTCCAGCCACATTTGTTAGGTCACGGACGGATCCATTTTTTCAACTATCTACAGTTTCTACTAACGCACCGTTTTTTTCAGTCCATTTACTTGTTGTGAATCATTTTTAATGATGCCAAAAGGGGGAGAAGTGTTAGACTAGAACATTAACATTATTTAAATTGCTAAATTTGTTATATATGTTTGGAATTATATTTATTCTTTTACTTGAAAAACTAATGCCCATTCTCAGGGGGAGTTTAAGTATTAATACAGACTTCAGGTTCTATCAAGTATTTGTCATCATAAAAAAGGGGGAGATTGTTAAACTCAAAGTTTCAAGTTTTGTGTAATTATATATCTACACATGGATTTTGATGATAACAAATGAATTCAAAGAATAAAAGAGTCTCAAACTTAAGTTGTCTACACAATGGAATCGAGCATATCAAGAAAACAAATATGAGCAAGAAGAGAATAAATTCACATTAAAGTTATAGAGTAATGTTGTAAATCTCTTAAAAATTCAAAATTAGGATTAAGGCTCAAAATTAATATTTATGATAAAACATTAAAATACATTTTCCACATGTGCATAAATATTTTGAAAATTAAATTTAAAAATTTTGCAAGATGATTAATTGTCATCTTTCACATGTACATTACATGATTAAAGGTTTGAACTTTGAAAATATCAAAAATGATTGATTGTCATCTTTCATATGTGTATGTTTTATTTGAATATTTTTAAAAAGTGATTGATGCTTTTTTTGATTTATGCAAAAGGTAGATGATTTTGTTTGAAAAATTTGAAAAGTAAAGTGTGCTCCTTTTGTCATAGGCAAAAATTAAAAAGATTAGGTTTGAAATATTTGAAAAGTAAAGTGTGCTCCTTTTGTCATATGTAAAAAGTAAAAAGATTAGATTTGAATTTTTTAAAAAGTAAAGTGTGCTCCTTTTGTCATATGCTAAAAGTAAAAGATTAGGTTTGAAGTTTTTGAAAAATGAATGATGTTGTGTTTGATAATTGAAAAAGAAGAACCTTTTATTTGAATTTTTTGAAAAAATAAATGATGTTATCTTTGACATGTGAATCTTTTTAAATTTGAATATGAAATCTCATATGCCTATAAATAAATCATTTGAGAGTTTCAAATTCACAACACCAAGAGCATATAATATTCATTCAAAGCTTTCATTCTCTCTTCTCTAAGCATTGAGCCTTAATCCTTGTTCATTTTGAGAGAAATATAGTTTGCACTGTATTATTCTTATTTCACTCATTGAGGAGTATTTTCTGATAACCTACCCACTATTAGCTCTTGTATCAATAAAAGAGTGTATATAACTCTTATGCGTGTAGAAAGTATTCTACACATGGAATAGTTGAATCACCACGTGTAAGGTGATTGTAAGTGTAGAGGGTGTTCTACACGGATTCTTTGTAGCAGTGTTGTTCAAAGGTGTAATAGGTTTTTATCTCCACCTGAAGGGGGTTGAATAATGAATTTGGGGATCCTTAAAGGGTAGCTTGAGATGAGGACGTAGACAGTGAGGCTGAATTTCGTTAACATACTGAGTTTGCTTCTCTCTTACCCTTACTCTTTATATTTATTGTTGTTTCGTATTTTGTTTATATTTTATATTGTATATTTGATTTATAATTATTTTTTTTAAATACAACTCAATTCACCCTCCTCTTGTGTTAGTCATTTGGGCAACAAACACTTAATCCAAAGCATACCTTGATAAAAATATCAAACCAACAACATCATATTGATTAAAAAGATGTCCTAAATTAGATCCAAGTATCAAACTTAAAATCATATTGCTAAAAATAAACCAAAACATGAGATCTAGCCGAAATAATTAAACTTTTGACCCAACCGAGTATTCTCTTGCATAAAAATCATATCTTCACAAATCAACACTTAGAATCTTAAAAAAAAAACATCATAATATGTAGATCAAAGGTTTAGAATCATCACATAAAAATATCAAAGTCATTGAAGTAAGATTAAACCACAAAAGATCCGTACTTTCATAAAATACAAACTGTTTTATTCCTTCCAATTTCTAACTTTCTAGATCCAAGAAAATCTTTCATTAAAAGCTTATAACATGTAACAAATCCTTAACAAACATTCATATAAACATATTAACTACACTCCATAAAAATATCAGATCAAGATCTATCCATTAGTTTGATAAAAGAATCCAAAATGACATTTCCATGATTAAAACAACTTTTGACTGATCAAAAACCATGAAATCAAACAAAAAAGGTACCCACAAAAACTAGACTCAAAGAGGAATAACTTTTATGAAGGAATCATTGTGAGAAAATACTTACAATGGTTTCAAAAAATGCAAGCAAAAATGCTCAAAAAATTGCCTAAGAGAGCTTCTAAGTTTCTCCCTAGAAAACATGTGGGAAAAGAGATGAAATGAGAAAGCGAATGGTCTGCACTCTTCTTACACAAATTGAAGAGTGAAGTGAGGTCTTGAGTGACACTTGAGTGATGGAAGTCTTGGCCAAAACAAGGGGCAAATTGCCCATGGTATGAGCTACCTTGAGGTGTCGTGTAGGAGGTTGTGATGAGGTGGCCTTTGCTTTCCCATTAAGAACGATTTGGGGGCTGTATTGAGTAGTTGGTGGTCAGCCTTGGCTGGATAGAAACTTCCTCAAGAAGCTTTGTCAGGGTGGTCAAAATTCATGGGCTCAATGGGTCTTAACTGAATGGGCTTCATTTTAGAGTTTAAAGAGGGTTTGATTAGAGTTTGAGATGCTATCATGTCCAAATCTAATTTTTCTTGATCTAGTAAAATCTCCAAGGTTTAAAGGGTTTAATAATGATGTCATAACATGAATTTAAGGGATTAATATTATATGAAAGTAATTTAATCAAATGATTAAACACAATACTAAAAACTAGATCCATTTAGTGTTTGGAATCAAGTTTGGGGTTTGGGGTAACCGTTTAGGGTTTTAGTTTCTCCAAGTTTTGAGGGTTTTAGTTGGATTCTAAATATTTAGGGTTGAGACCCTATTTGGTTTGGCACAAAATGGATGATTGGATGGAATAGTATTTTGCTTAGGTGACATGATCTTATATCTTGATTTTCTTCACATTTTCCATCTCATAATTTCTCTTAGTGACAAGTGCCCGATACTATTTACCAAATGTGATTAAGATCTTTTCAAGTGTTTAAATAAATTTCTCTAACCTAATTTGAACATTCCACATTGTGATTTTGAAAACACTGCATTTGGTGCTACTATCGAGATTACCATTGACTCTAGAAAAGTGAAAAACTAACTTTGTACTGAAAGATCCTAAATAAACATTCTAACCTCATAGTGCAAATTGTTTATCAAAAATCAACTCCAAAATGCCTCGAAATAATCAAAATGTGTTTTCGAATAAAAGTTTCGTTTGAAAACTGAAAATGGGGGTTTATTGTGCCATAAAATTCTAAATATTTCTTTGAGTTTAATTGTGTAGACCGTATCTCATTTTGACATTTCTAACTATCTCAAATAAATAAAATTACATTTTTGGCCCCATTGTGAGTGTTAACACTAATTATGTTAACAAATCAAAACCTATGCGATTGGTCGATTCGTGAAAACTTACAGAGTTTTCACAAGGTTCCTAAAACCTATAGAAATTCCACCATTGAATTTCTAGTAGACTCTTATATTCTTTCCTCTTAAAAAAAAGATTTCATCCTCGAAATCAACGCATGTACTAACAATCAACAAAACTAAGGAAAATATGTTGTTCACCAAGCCTATCGTCTATTACTGGACACATCGTCATTAGTTGGTGCTAGTGTGGGTGAGTCGATGTCCATCAACATAACGTGTTGTGGCAAGTAGTAGAACCCATTGTCATCAAAATCATATGCCACGTTGCCAAAATGTCCTGGGTCAAAGTGCTGCTTGATCTTTTTGTCGTCGATGTCTGGTATGTGACCCTTTACTAGCAATTGTCTGTGGTGAGTCGACGAAATTGATGACTCTGACATCGCTGGTTCAGTGTTGGGGGTTGCGGCATGCTCCTTTATTGCTTTGCTAGACTCAACTTGGTCTAGTGCCATCCTTGCCTTGAAATTATTTCGATCCATTCATGTGGTCAAATGAAGAGGCATGTAGTCTTTTTCATGAGGCAAAACCTTCTTCTCATAGCCTAGACCAATCTTATCTATAACTATCACATAGGTACACAAAATAGCAAGTACCCTATAAAAGGAGAATATAACACTCAAAAAAGTTACTACCTAAACTTAACAAGTTCTAAGCTAACCGTCTAGGACTGAATTATTGCCTAAGCGAAGTTATTACTTTCCTTGCTACTAAAAGAGTTATTCACCACATATATTTCTATCGTTAAGATTCTATTATTCCTTAACTTTCTCTCTAATCAACAATTTGTACTGGAATCCTTCATTGAAGTAGGTTGAGTCGTACTGATATACTCTCTGAATCTCAAACTTCAGATGACCTTATAATTTAGTTGAAAAAATTTTAATCCATACATAACTAAATCCATTCTCTCTATTTCTTCAAGGAATCCTATATGTTTTTCAAACATTTAAATAAAATATAAAAAATAATTCAATTTTTTAATCTAAAAATAAAAATTATATTATGGCAATATTTTTTATAAATATTTTTATTTAAATTTTTTTCTTTCATTTTTCAAAATTTTATAAAAAATCTTTACTTAAATTATTTTATTACTATTTATAAATTATATCACTACTATTCACAGATCATCTCATATTTAGTGTAACCAAATGAGATGAGACAATAAATCCCAACAATTAACTAAGGAATGGGAAACAAAGTTTTAAAAACCGTTCCGTTTCGCCGGAATTTTTCGTGCGGGAACAATGATCGACATGGGGTAGGTATTTATTCCGTTTCGGGTCAAATTATGGCTGTTCCGGCCAATTTTAGTCAATTCTGGCCATATTCTGGTATTTTGGCCGGAATAGTAATTTAGGTCCGAAATTAATATTAACATTAAAGGAATGGCTCTTTTGTAAATAAATTGAAAAATGAGGGACAAGATTATACTTTTAGAATCCAAATACTCCTTTCCGTGCACTAGACTCCAAATTTCTGCCCATTGCCGAATCACTTTTTACTTTTTATTTGTTTTTTATGTTTTCCTTATCAAGTCAAAGTTTATATATATATATGTGTGTGTGTGCGCGCGCGCGCGCGTGCTGGGGGGACCAACTCATACAAAAGTTAAATTTATTATAGTTTATAAAAATTCTGCATGCAAGTAAAATCCGGGGATTTACCATAGTTTTAAAAATAAAATAAATATATTAATAAATATGTGTTTTACATGTATGTATATTTTTAAGATTTATATTAAAAAATATTATTAAGTTTCTCAGTATGTATATTTTTACAACTTGCATTTATGTTATTTTAAAATATAATTTTTATATATATAATTTATTCATTTATTATTAATTCCGAAATAGTACACTGAAATATATTAGTATCGAAATATTCCATTCCAGTATCTCAATCGAAACACTGAATGAAACCGATTTCAAAACTTTGAGAAGATTGCTTTCTGACATGAAAATAGGGGGTAATGATGGCGGAGAAATGAGTGGAGCCACAACTAGTGTGAGGCCGCTTCAAACCAAAACACTGATAGGTTTTGGACCTAAGAACATCATTCTAACTTGTAAATTTTATTGAGTTATCATTTCATCACACGTTGAAGGCTAACAATTTCAACCTCTTAACAATTAATTTTTTTACATTTTGACAACAATCTGTCAATCCCTCTCGTGTGTCAGCAACTAAGAGCCAAGCCAAGCATTCATGGATATAGAATGAATTAAACGTCTTTGAACCCCATACCACTTAGTACGATAAACAATGGAAGAGTAACTAGTTAGTAGCTGACATGAGACAGATGGAGGACAAAACTTATATATATGCAATTTTTGATTAAAGACTGTATTTTAATGTGTTATATGAAGGTCTCAAAGACATTTAAAAGTTAGTATTTATATAAACAATTTTAATATTATGACAATTTTATGATAGGATGGGAATACCTGATCATGATAAAAGGATTTTTTGGATTTATATGTTTTTTATAAAAGTAATAATAGGTTTACTATCTCCTACCACCCATTTAAATAGTATACCGATCTCCTCTTGAAGGGATGTTAATAATGAAATGATAGAATGGTCATGGTGAAGTTGGATTTTTGTGAATATCCATCTTTTTCTTTTTTTATAATTTTATTCTTTTTTTCTTCCACGGAGTGGCAATCTGGTGGAATTCATAGAACTTGCATTGATGAAGATAATTGAGTTTGCGTATAAACGTGCGTGCATGTGTGCAGAGGGAGGGAGGAAAAGATATGACTTTCACTAGAAGAAAGTGGCTAAAAAAATAGCTGTAAACAAACCTCTAGATTCCATTCAAGAAGCTGCTAAGCTTCCCCCCCATCTCTGAAAAGATAATTACTTAGATATGAAAAACTACCCCATATGCAGCAATACAAAATCTTCAGGACCCTTCTCCCTCTCTCTCAATTTCAGTCAAGCCTCCCAGCTCTTTCCATAGGCTTTACACTTCAAAACCAGTACAAGAAGCACAAGAATCACGACTAGACCACCAGAAGAACCACCAACTCTGTGAATCCAAGAAGGATCAGTCCTGGTAAAGCACCGTTCCAAGTAACTTGACAGGGTGATGGCCAATATCAACACCAACAGCATTAGAGGAAGCCAAGGAACAAGGCTGACGGGCTCCTCATCGAGTTCTGAATCACTAATCACCGGTCTCCTGTCGATATAGAGAGGAGAAATCACAGCTAGAAGGGCTAAGCCTATAGCCACCAGCCTCTCATATGAAGAAAGCCTGCTCGTCTTGCATGTAGCGCCAGCCTCCATTCAGGAAACAAGTCACTGATGCAGCAGGGGTGGGGGGAGTTGGCAGGGTAGCGGCGCTTTGCCAGACAACTTAACTCTCCATCCCTACTGACAGTTAGGTTGATATATTCTCTGAAACTAGTCGCTAAGGTTAGCTTGTTTTGGGAGCTAATCTCAAGGAATTTTCCTACGCAATAACTTTAATGAAGATTCATGAAAGAGCCATCCTCTTTTCGTACTTTATCTTCCCCAAGGCAACTACACACAGATTCTTGATAAACAATTACTCCCTCCTTTGCAAGATAATGCGCTAGCAGCTTACCCGTGAAGACACAGTTGTGTAAATATTGAATAGATGTGAACATGCTCTTGGAAAGGGATCAACTATTCTCCATTGAGAACAGTATTATGCTGTATGCATAATTATATGGAATCTGATTCTGTCTGAGCCGCATAGATTCCCCAGACAATTAACATATCCACCAATTTCTATGTACAGAAATGCACGAGGAAAAGTGGCGACACTGCTGAAGGTAGTTGCAAAACGAGATTGGATTTTGATGCAACACACCGGTTGTGCCATGAGAAATATGACGTGAAATTTTAGGGCCAGATATCTGCCTAAAATGCAAATGATTATGGCAGGAATGCTATTGCCCATAGCAACCATGATAGTTTCAAGGCGTCGATTAGACCTGCCTGATAGGGAATCAGGGATCCTAATCATTAAGCAGCCAAGACAGTTTCCTTAAGGAGTTGGTTCCCATGGATGTAGAGGTATACTTGCCAAAATTACAGAGAGATAAGTGGTCATGAGTTCTCTGTTTCGAGAAACAACCCTGGGCCTTGGTTGTGTTCTTTGTCGTCAATCCGATCACATTAACAGACTTAAGTCTGCTACATGAATGAGGAAACAGAAATAAACATCCATTTTTACATTTACTTTGACATATGTTCAGAGTAAAGAAATCAGGAAGTCAACCAAAATCACAATCTAAGCCATGAACTTCATCCTATCAATAGCAATTGAACTAGTTCACCATAAGAAAAAGTATAATAGCTTGCATTGTCTTTTTATTTTTTATTTTTATTTTTATTGGCATCGGGTGTCGAGGAACAATGTCTCGACTAATCTTGAGGGTGCACAGACCCTTGGCAAAAAGTTTTTCACAAGTACACCTTGGATAATTCAAGGAGAAAATCCTTCAATCCGATGGCTCCTAGAGATTGTTTGCACCCAAATTGAACCTTAGATCCGGGGGAGCATACCCCCAAGTCCAAGGCCTTTATCACTTGAGCCAACCCCTAGTGGCTAGCTTGCATTTTCATTCCAAATGTTTTAAATTTGGCACCAAAAAAGATGACAGATCAACACATCTCCCAGCTTATGAAAAATAAATTAATATCAACAATGTATAGGAGAAGAATTTTGGCAGTTCAGCCTAAAGAAGACAAGGTAAAAGCCGGAAAGGTATTGTCCATTTCTCAAACGGTACAAGAATACACAGACTGCATATCTATAAGACTATGATAACTAAGAATGCGGAAAAATGTAAAGAGTAAACTATGCAAAATTAACTGAAAGGTCTAATTGGCACCACCGCTGCTCTTTGACCTGTTTCCGTGAAGCCTTCTCATCCATTTCTTCTGTGATGTAGTAATATTAGTAAACTTATCAAGAGATACAGGAGATTCTTCAGGTGTTCCCGTAGCTGGAAGTTCCGCAGGAAGCGCAGCAGCAGTGCTGGTAAAGGCATTCAGAACCAGAAATGCTAGTATGGGAGAAAAATCAAGAGTTCCTCCAAGTGGTGGGATAATTCCACGGAATATGTTCAAGTAAGGGTCACATAAAGTGCTGGATGGAAACATGACATCAATTATAAAGATATATAAAGAATCATTGTGGAAAATTCAACACAATAAGCTAAAGCCGAGTAAATCTCCATTTTTTCTGTCCATTTCCCTTTTCCATACATGGAAATAAGTGGTTCGTTGGGTCCAAGGTAAATTAGATATGGAGGATGCTCTCACCTGAGGGGACTAACAATGGCAGGAGGAGTGTTCGGAAACCAGGTCAAAACAAGCCTGACAATCAAAAGCGTGTTATAAATGTTCAAGAAATTTAGGATACCATTAGCCACCACAACTCCTGCCACTGAATCTCCGGGTAAAACGGCAGCAAAATTGTGATTGTACAGAGAATTCACATTCCTGTAGTTCCTGCAGTTAATCTGAAGTAGAGTTCAATGGAGCACTCCCACCAATCAAATAAATAAGCAAATTATTTCTCAAAATCAGATTAAACATCAACTTGAAGCTGTCTAACGAAGAAAGTCGGAATGGCTCCTTGATGAACAACAGTATAAATCTCTACGACGGACTACTTCCAATCACTTATTCTTCTGCATAAAGTCCTCTCAAAGCATGTTGAGAGAGAGAGAGAGGGAGGGAGGGAGGGAGGAGGGGGGGGGGGGGGGGGTGGTTACCTGTTGGCAGAAGCCTTGAAATTGAGAAGACAACGATAGCACCTTGTCGAGAAGTGGATTTTGAGAAGCGAATAAGAGAAGAAATCTGAAACACTTATCAGCAGTTGACATAACTGAGCAGCGAAGGTCACGAAGAAGAACGCTTGGACGAACAAAATGGCTACTCGGCTTGTAGTTGGAGTTGGGGCCGGAGTTGGATGGTCTCAGAAATGGCGTTTGAGTAGTGAATGCCCAACAGGATAAAATTACACGGTTCGGCACCGACTTTTTCTCTATACACATCGTGTTCTCAGCGGACGAATCGTTCTTCAGGGCCATTTTCTCGCGACTCCACTGTTGTTGAGCAAAGTAGCAGGCTGAGAAGAAAGATAACGCACGCATCGAAATCAGGACGGGAAAGAGACTATATGGTCCCCAAGCAAGTACTCCATACGACGACGTTTTTGCACGGGTGAATACAGCATGGCACTCGCTGCTATTTTGACCACAAGCCAGTTGACTAGCTGCCAAACAAGAAAATGTGTGGACGTAGATATATATAATTCATCGTCATCTCTCTCCCCGTGTCTCTCTCTCGCGCGCTCGTACAATGGCGACCAATCTACTACGGCTGTCTCTTTTGCCTCACCGAAAGCTCTTTTACAGCTACAGCTGCAGATCAAGCCCCATTGCTCGCTGTTATGGCTTCGACTCTCTTGTTCCAAGAGAACGGAGACGTAACCTTCTCCTACCAAAAAGACGCCGACGCTCGGCTCCTAACTTTGTTCTCTCCAACTCCCTCGAAATCGAGCCTCTAATACAAAGCGAAGAACAAAACTGCAATGAGTCGACGTCGGTTCTTCTTGACGTCTCCGGAATGATGTGTGGGGGTTGTGTGTCCCGTGTCAAATCGGTCCTCTCCGCCGACGACAGAGTCGAATCGGTAGTGGTCAACATGTTGACCGAGACCGCGGCTGTCAAATTGAAGCCAAGGACCGATTTTCCGGCGAATGTTGCGGAGAGTTTGGCTGGGAGGCTGACGGAGCGTGGGTTTCCGACGAAGCGGAGGGTTTCGGGGATGGGAGTGGCGGAGAATGTGAAGAATTGGAAGGAGATGGCTAAGAAGAAGGAGGAATTGCTAGCAAATAATCGGAATCGCGTTGCTTTCGCGTGGACTTTGGTTGCCTTGTGTTGCGGATCGCACGCTTCGCATATCTTGCACTCTCTTGGCTTTCACGTTGCTCATGGTATTCCTTCATCATATTGGAACTGGAAAAGAGTGCTTTGATGTCCAACTTTGATTTATTGTTGTTGTCTTCAGGATCTTTCTGGGAAGTACTTCATAATTCTTATCTAAAGGGCGCTTTGGCTTTTGGAGCTCTATTGGGACCTGGAAGAGGTCTGTAATGGTTTCTCCTTCCTCTTGTTTGTACTACTTATTTTTTCAAGTACTCCATGTTTTGTGGGCTTTAATGTACTATAAGTAAAAAAATATTAATTCAATCATCGTGTTTAGGAATAAATATTCTATTTTATTCTCTAATACATTCCTTTTAATTGGAATTTTCGAAATCCTCAATTTTTATTTTTTGATTATTTAACAATGTGTTGCAGACTTGATTTTTGATGGCCTGATGGCATTCAAGAAGGGTTCCCCAAATATGAACTCGCTGGTGGGATTTGGGTCCATAGCTGCATTTGTGATCAGCGCGGTGAGACCCTTTCCTATAGCCGACATTTAGTTTTCCATTGCATTCCGGGATGCTCCTTTTTTATTTTTGTTGCAAGTTAAAGAATCTTGAATTCCTCCCCTTTTATAGGTCTCACTTCTTAATCCTGGGCTTGAATGGGATGCATCATTCTTTGAGGAACCGGTGAGTTGCTTTACGTTCATTCTTTGCAGTATTTTACATGATCTTATAAGAAACTTTTTAAATTTGAGATTGAGAAACCTGCAACACAACTTGGTTGTTACAAGTTATAACCACCCTTCCCATCATTACATCTGAAAGCTAGAAGGTTGAACTTTATGGTTTGGTAGATAACACACTCATGAATGGCTCCCGTGTTTTAGTATGCAGGTCATGCTTCTTGGTTTTGTGCTCCTTGGACGTTCTCTGGAAGAGAAGGCAAGAATAAGGGCATCAAGTGATATGAATGAACTTTTAGTAAGTTAGAATGTGGTTCATGTCTCTAATTTCAACAGATGAACATTTTGCTGGTCTCTTCTTGTGAAATTTGGCTTCATTTCTATTTCTATAACTTGTGTCTTCTTCTGCAAAATTATGTTTGGACAGTTGTAAATTTTATTTTGATCTCATCACATTCACTATAATTTTTTTTTACATTTTTTAATCCATATAGAATTGCATTTTTTAGTAATTCTATGTTTGAAATGTTTTAACACGTATTTTGAACATGAGACATGATTTCTTTTTCTTTAAAAAAAAAAAAAAAAGACAAATCCAGTGCATTTTGATGGAAACTTCATTTTATATTAAAAAATAAAGCCATATAGTCAATTAAAATTTTTATTTATAATATTGTGTAATATTGTGTTTTTAAACAAATATGGTACCGTGATTTACTTAATTAAATTCACCACTTTTCAGAGCTCACACTTCTCTTGTTCTTTAAGTCTCTCTCTGGAGGCAGTTGGTGACTAGAAAAAGTCATTGGTGCATTTATGTTTATTGCATGGGCAGATAATTTTGCGTGTCAACAAGAAATGGAGATATGCATGATGCGCTTTACCATATACTTGGTATCTCTCAGGGGATGAAATAATCAACACTTGTTTGATCTAGTTTTCTGGGTGTTTTTGCAGTCACTGATATCCACGCAGTCACGGCTTGTGATTATGCCCTCTGAAAGTGATTCATACAGTGATAGCATACTTAGCTCTGATGCGATATGTGTTGAGGTCCCAACTGATGACATCCGAGTCGGAGATTCTGTGTTGGTTTTGCCTGGAGAGACTATTCCTATAGATGTAAGTGTTAAGGTTGTTATGGAGTTCCATAATTTATAGTCAGTCATTGTAAGAAATCACGTCTTCGATACCATTTTAGCATGATACCAACTCTTATTATCAATTGGATAATTGCTTGTTTGATCAAATGTTCTCATACTGCTTCAACCTATCGGGAATATGGCCAATTACAACATCTTCAATCAATATAAACACAATAATATGTTTTTGCTTGAAACAAAAGTGCTGTTGATTTGTTGCAATAGTATCTCTTTCATTTTCTTTTTAGTTTGCTGAGCCTCTTCCCAATATATATTGACCCAGCACACAGAGAAGTGGTGTTGTGTAATATCAAGACTAATGCAGGATCTTTAGGATTTAAGCAGTATGTAGGTTTCTTGATGTGATCTTGGTTGGAGGCATTTATTGTTAAGTAGGTGTTAAAAAGGGTTCTGACGACTTTGGTGCTTGTTGAGACAAGAATAGTATGGAGAAGAAGGAATAGACTAGGCAATCACACCTTGAAACCTTAAAAACAAACTACAGGAAATTATCAAAACAACATTTCTGAATCTGAAACAGATTATCTAAGGCCCTTATATTGGCTTTTGCCAAAACCTATTCAGCAAAAAATAGGATTCCTTATTTTTTTTTTTAAAAAAAAAAAAAACCTAAATTAAGTAAAAAGTATAAGAATGAAATAGGAAAAGTTCTCCAAAAAATAAAATAAAATAAGACATTTTGGTCTCTGGTAATCTCATTCCAACAAATCCAAAAATTACTAGTATCCACAGTTAAGAAAAACTTGTTTAAATTTGAACCAATGTGCTTTCTTACGTGATAAGCATCAATGCAAGACCCAAACTAAATAGGCCAAGACTTTGTATGATTGCATCTAAACGCCACAGCTGTAGTCCAAAATTTCAAATAACTTTGGTTTTCAAGTTTTGTCTACCAGAGCTTGCTCATGCATCACACATGTAATACATGCATTTGCACACACACTCCAAAACTGGATTTTTGCATATGGATTGAGAGTTAAAATTAAAATTGCTGGAGCAGGGAAGAGTTCTTTCAGGAAGAAGTGTTGTTGATGAATCGATGCTTACAGGAGAATCACTTCCTGTGTATAAGGAAAAAGGCCTCACGGTCTCTGCTGGGACAATAAATTGGGTATGATTAATTTTGGACTTGAGAATTGTGTTAATGTCTGTATTTTAGTTATCTTTGAGACATTGGTGGGGTATAGATAGAACTGCTCATTTTTCTTGGAGGTTGACGTATGCTTGATTAGCATGTTTTACACTCCTTCTAAAATCAAGATTTAGATCATATAGTTGAGTTAATTCTTGGGAATTTCAAATTTATGTGGCTTTTGACAATCCAATTTCTCTCAATATTATTAGAAGGGCTATTATTTATTTCAGGATGGTCCTTTGAGGATTGAAGCCTCTTCCACAGGCACCAACTCAACGATATCCAAGATTTTTCGCATGGTTAGTGGATTCTCTCTCTCTCTCTCTCTCTCTCTCTCTCTCTCTCCCTAATTGTGTATGTGCACGCTCTTGCTCGCATGTGTTCCACATCTTCAAAATGCCTCTTAAGTTTTAAAGAGGACAGCATCACTGCTCAAGCAACCTCTGAACATGTATTGCAAATGTTATTGATGGCTAAGTAGAGCAAGTGATTAAACATTAGGAACTGACCCTAGCACTGCTTTTCCTTCATCACTTTGTTAGTGATTCACATAAGGCTTGAAACTCATTACAGTTGCATGAACAATTCAATTAGCCTAGTCAGGTTGGATTAACAGTTACCATAAAAGCCCAAATGAACTATCACATGTTTGATGCTATATAGGAAATTTTAGTCCTTATTCTATATGGGCGGATTTTTTTTTTCAAATAAAGCTATATGTTTTTATCGTCAGGTTGAGGATGCTCAAGGTCGTGAAGCACCTATACAAAGGCTTGCAGATTTGATAGCTGGGCCCTTTGTATATAGTGTAATGAGTCTTTCAGCTGCCACATTTGCATTTTGGTATGTGTGTGTTTCTTTAGTTGCTTTTCCATGTGATTGAACCATACCACTTAGAAGTGCTTTAAGGTTGATGGAAGGTTAAATAGGAGTAGGATTGAGTTTTTAAGAAAGGTTCAAATTGTTGGATTTGTATTAACATTAGTCAATTTAACTCCACATTGAAACTTCTGACTCTTCTATATGTTTTGTTAACTTTTTTTTGTTTCTTACACCTTGTTGTTTTCATGTTAAGGTATTTTATTGGGACACACGTTTTTCCAGATGTTTTGCTGAATGACATTGCTGGGCCAGAAGGAGATCCTCTGCTTTTGAGCTTGAAGCTTTCTATCGATGTACTGGTGAGTAATTGTAAACTTATATGCCATTGACTAGCTGTATATGGCCCAACGCATTAATTTTAAACTATTTTGGGATTCAGTTCGTCTACATGGATGCCACCCATTTTAACACACCCACATACGTTACTGACATGGCATTAAAACAAATTAAAAAATGAAGGTGAGAGAAATAAAGAGAGCCAACACAGAAGAAGACCATTTCAACTCGATTTTATTTCAGGCATGGATAGAACAAAAAGGAACCATCTCTCCTCGTACATTCAGCACGATTTTCATCTCATTCTTCTACTTGGTTCTATTATTTTTGTTGTTGTTGTTGTTGTTTTCACTATCCATTGTGTCTGATTTGCATGACCCATTATCTTGATTTGGAAACACATGGGTGTCGGTGTCATCTCAATGGGAGCTACCACTGATGTCTGAAGCTGAACGGTTCAGGTTCAATATTAACTGTGTCCGCTACTCCGGCTTTTTGAGGAATAAGTGCTATAAAGTTGCATTGAGGCTTTTTTCAAACCTTCCTTTTACATTGGACTCTTGCAAACCCCCCATTATGTCCTCTTTGACTGCTTTCCAACAAACTTGGAAGAATGCCATAGTGAAGCCATTGGGATCTGCTGCTTTGTCCCAAGCCATATTTTTAATCACTTTGCAAACCTTGTCTTCATCGAAAGGCCTCTCAAGCCACCCTGTTTCCTGGTGATCAATTGTCTCTAATACGAACTCTTCTAATTTCAGTCATTTCCATATACTGTTCTGAGAGTAAGTGCTTATAATGCTGTACAATATGATACTTTGTATCAGATTGATCTGAGGAAATAATACCATCACCATCATCTCACTTGCATTGTTCCTCCTACGTGAATGACTCACTCAAAAATGAGTAGCACTAATACTATCCCAAGTGCAGGAGGATGTCGTGTAATAATTAGGAATAAATTCCTAGATCGTCTCCTCAGGAAAAGTTACTTAAAATTAAACTCGTTGAAAAATGTGAAAAACTTCACAAAGCGAAAATAAGAGGATGATATGTGCAATGGATGGAAGAGGTTACTAGTCATGGACTAGATTCATTTTTTTTAGATTTTGATTGTCGGATTGGAATGTAAAGGACTAATAGATTAAACTTAGAAATTAATAAGACTAAATTAAGAATTAAACTAAATTAGAAAGTAATTGACAAAACATGAACTGAAAATTGAAAATGTCCAAAATCAAGATTCTAGAATTCATCTTTGTATTTAAATCACAAATTCTCAAAATAACACATAATAATTATAATCACTATTAAATGAAAGCTTAAAAGAAACAATAAAAATAAATAACATGAAATAAGTAAACAACAAATAAATTACCCAACTAAAACAAAAACAAAAGCTCTCTCCTTCACTTTCTGAAAAATATAATTCAAACCAACTAAATCTCCTCTAGAAAAATAAATCTAAACCGACTCACTTCACTTTACGAATGAAAAGCTCAATTCCCTCTACTCCCATGTATCATGTTTCAGAAAAATCAAAAACAAAAGCTCTCAACCGAACCCTTCTTGCAATAAATTAAGGTAGCACACTTAATGAAAACTTCTAAAACAATTCTTTTGTTTCATGAAACCAACTAGCACACTTGATGAAAATTAAGGTATTACACTTAATGAAATAAAATTCTAGAACAATTCTTAATAAACTTAATAAAAATTCTAAAACAACAAAACATTGAAGCCAAAAGGAAAAACAAACTGCCGAACACAAGAAGGAGCCAATTATTTAAAGAACATAACAAAGAAATAACAAAGCAGCCAGTTCTTCCCTCTCATTCGGACTGCACCCCTTATTTAAAGAGCCAATCCACCGACTTCAATGATGTCCAATTCGGTGGAAAGCTTCAATCATGCCTCTTCATCTCTCATCTATTCAATCAAGCACCGATTCCCTTCCCTCTAATCATGCACCGATTTATTCTTCACTCAATTCTAGCACAACATACTTTAATTCCAGCACATCATGCGCTCACCGACTGCACATGTTTCTCTATATTCTCTTCTCATTGCCGTAGACATTGACCAAGCTTGCATGTGTCTTTCTTTTCATGCTTTCCATTTTCCTTTTTTGGTAGTGTTAATTGTTGACTACATCACATGCAGCTCTCTATCTTCCTTCATTTCGGCTACCTCTTCCTTTTTCCATACATGTTTCTTCATTCTTTATACATGTCAAGCCTCAATGAATTTCTACCGATTTCTCTCATCTTATTCAATCGGTTTCTCAATTCAAACCAAGCACCTTTTACTTTTATTTTTATTTTTCTCTTCCAGCC
This sequence comes from Carya illinoinensis, assembly GCF_018687715.1. Classification (NCBI taxonomy): domain Eukaryota; kingdom Viridiplantae; phylum Streptophyta; class Magnoliopsida; order Fagales; family Juglandaceae; genus Carya; species Carya illinoinensis. The sequence continues at coordinate 23,192,668 of NC_056766.1, read as the reverse complement.
CCACATGTCTTCATGTTTCACTAGCTGTCTCTTGCATTCACACTTCAAAAAATTCAAACCAACTTCAGCATTGGCAAACAATCCTTTACTTTCCAGAATTTCTTTCATGCAGCGGCTCTTTTTCATTTCTTCCATGGGATCATGTTTTAGCTCCTTCTTCCAGCTTGCCAAGTTGTTGCCATGTGAATGGATTAAATTCATGTGATATGCAACCACTTGGAAGACAAAAAGGGGTATTTTTCCGTGGGTTGGAAAGGAGATTTGTTTGAGTGTGAAAAAAGGGATCCGTGAGGTTTGAGGGGCATGAGTGTTCGGTGGGGTGAGCTTAAGGCTTCACATGGGTAGTGGGAAGGTAGGGTTTTCCGAATGATGAGGGGTGACTTGATTAGTGGAAATGCAAATTGGTTGGTTACCACTCATAGATGTCGGCTAGAGTTGGATGGTGAAGGGAGCTTTGTTGACCGGCAAGTGGGGCTTGGGTTTAATGATGTGTAGGTGAGTGGAGGTAAGCTAAAAGGGACCATGTGAGTGATGGGTAGGTGCCGAATTGTTAAAGCAAAAGGCAAGATGAGTAGGGCTGGTTCTTGGTGAGAGGTTGCCGAGTGGATGGGAATAAAGAAATGGAAAAGCTTGCTTTTTGGCCCTTTTGGAAAAACAATTGTCTAAGCATCCTTTTGAGGTGGCGATTTAGGGTCATCCTAGGTTGATGGGCAATGGGATGGATGGTTAGGATTTATGGATGAAGGGATCCATTGGTGAGATGGTAGCTAGCCGAAATGACTTAGGGCAAATTAGCTAATGAAAAGGCAAATTGACCACTTTTTAGGTGGTGGCTATGTTTGAGGGAAATGAGGGATGGGTTGGACGGCAAGTGGGGGCTAGGCTTTGGAAGTTTGGTGGCTTGTTGGAGGGCAATGGTGGGTCACGGTTTAAATGAACATGATGTGGGGTGATTGGTGTAGCCATGTATGAAGTTAGATGGAGTTGGGAGTGTGAATGGAAGAGGTGGTGGGGAAAGGGATCACTTCTCATTAATGATTATCATGCACATCACAATTGACTTTCCTCCCCACACCAAATAGCTTAGTGCGTGCCTTTCCTCTTGAAAATGCAATTCTATTGTCCAAAAGAATTAATACAATGGGTCCATATGTTTCCCACCATTTCATCTTTTGTCAATAGAAAATATCAATGTCCCCACATGTTGCTTAGTCTTGAAGTGAATGTGCTTTCCTCCCCATGTATTGCTAATCTTGAAGTGAAACTTTGAGAGGTGGTGGATGATGGATGAGAGTGACTTGAGTTGAGTTGGTGGGATGAAGTGCATATGGCACTCTTCAATCTAGAGGTGGTCAACAATTCAATATATCTTTCCATGCCATGTGTATAGGACCTACAAGCCAAAATTCATTGTTTTGAGTCATGCATGCATTAATGACTTCCAACCTATTCAAAAAGTTTAACATATAGATCACACACAACATTTATCTCATACCAAGCTTTCTAAATAAAATATGCATATGAATAAACATTATCCAATTAAATCTCAAGTTATAAAATTAAGCATAAACTCATGCTATGAATCAATTTAAATCACAACTTGTATTTATTCTTATTAACCATTTTTCCATTTAAAACCAATAATAATGTCATGATGAATTTAAAATACATTAGTTTTAAATAGCTAAAACCAATAATAATATGCAATCAGCTAACTGGGTCAATCGAGTATAGAATCAGCCTTTCTCCAACACATATAATCTGGGGTGGAGGAATCACCCAAATTTCTCATGGAGAAATGATCAGCCTGGTCGGTCCCCACCACCTCAGCAGCAACCATTTCATCAGGGTGCTCCTCAGCATCAGTATCTGTCATATCAGAATCCTTAGAGTTATCCTCATGTAGCTGCTCTTGGATTTCAGTCTCATGTAGCTGTACAGAGTTCTCAGCCTTCATCATCTGCAAAGAAGACTCTAGATGACAGTATGGCACAGATGGCCAATATACTTCAGCAATTCATGCAGATTCAGGCCACCACAAATAATCAAAATACTCGGGCCATAAATGAGTTGCGAGGTACTATTAATAAGATGAGCACGACCTTGAGCACCCTAGAGAAAGGAAAATTTCCAGCACAGCCTCAGCCTAATCCTCAAGTATACAGACAACAACAACATCAAGTGCATAATGTCTCAGAAGACGTTATTGAGACAGCGAAAGCTGTTCTTACTTTGAGAAGTGGGAAGGAAGTTCCCTAACCTGAGATGACCATAGACACAGAGGTAGTTGCTCATACGCCTAAAGATGCAGCAGAGACGGATGAAGTTGAAAAGGAACCAATGTATATTCCATTTAAAACCAATGTATGAGGTTTTAGCTGGAATATTGCATTTTTAGCTATTTAAAACCAATGTATTTTAAATTCATCATGACATTATTATTGGTTTTAAATGGAAAAATGGTTAATAAGAATAAATACAAGTTGTGATTTAAATTGATTCATAGCATGAGTTTATGCTTAATTTTATAACTTGAGATTTAATTGGATAATGTTTATTCATATGCATATTTTATTTAGAAAGCTTGGTATGAGATCAATTTTGTGTGTGATCCATATGTTAAACTTTTTGAATAGATTGGAAGTCATTAACGCATGCATGACTCAAAACAATGAATTTTGGCTTGTAGGTTCTATACACATGGCATGGAAAGATATATTGAATTATTGACCACCTCTAGACTGAAGAGTGCCATATGCACTTCATCCCACCAACTCAACTCAAGTCACTCTCATCAATCATCCACCACCTCTCAAAGTTTCGCTTCAAGATTAGCAATACTTGGGGAGGAAAGCACATTCACTTCAAGACTAAGCAACATGTGGGGACATTGGTATTTTCTATTGACAAAAGATGAAATGGTGGGAAACATATGGACCCATTGTATTAATTCTTTTGGACAATAGAATTGCATTTTCAAGAGGAAAGGCACGCACTAAGCTATTTGGTGTGGGGAGGAAAGTCAATTGTGATGTGCATGATAATCATTAATGAGAAGTGATCCCTTTCCCCACCATCTCTTCCATTCACACTCCCAACTCCATCTAACTTCATACACGGCCACACCAATCACCCCACATCATGTTCATTTAAAACGTGACCCACCATTGCCCTCCAACAAGCCAGCAAACTTCCAAAGCCTAGCCCCCACTTGCCGTCCAACCCATCCCTCATTTCCCTCAAACATAGCCACCACCTAAAAAGTGGTCAATTTGCCTTTTCATTAGCTAATTTGCCCTTAGTCATTTCGGCTAGCTACCATCTCACCAATGGATCCCTTCATCCATAAATCCTAACCATCCATCCCATTGCCCATCAACTTAGGATGACCCTAAACCGCCACCTCAAAAGGATGCTTAGACAATTGTTTTTGCAAAAGGGCTAAAAAGCAAGCTTTTCCATTTCTTTATTCCCATCCACTCGGCAACCTCTCACTAAGAACCAGCCCTACTCATCTTCCCTTTTGCTTTAACAATTCGGCACCTATCCATCACTCACATGGTCCCTTTTAGCTTACCTCCACTCACCTACACATCATTAAACCCAAGCCCCACTTGCCGGTCAACAAAGCTCCCTTCACCATCCAACTCTAGCCGACATCTATGAGTGGTAACCAACCAATTTGCATTTCCACTAATCAAGTCACCCCTCATCATTCGGAAAACCCTACCTTCCCACTACCCATGTGAAGCCTTAAGCTCACCCCACCGAATACTCATGCCCCTCAAACCTCATGGATCCCTTTTTTCACACTCAAACAAATCTCCTTTCCAACCCACAGAAAAATACCCCTTTTTGTCTTCCAAGTGGTTGCATATCACATGAATTTAATCCATTCACTAGGCAACAACTTGCCAAGCTGGAAGAAGGAGCTGAAACGTGATCCCATGGAAGAAATGAAAAAGAGCCGGTGCATGAAAGAAATTCTGGAAAGTAAAGGGTTGTTTGCCAATGCTGAAGTTGGTTTGAATTTTCTGAAGTGTGAATGCAAGAGACAGCTAGTGAAACATGAAGACATGTGGGGCTGGAAGAGAAAAATAAAAATAAAAGTAAAAGGTGCTTGGTCTGAATTGAGAAACCGATTGAATAAGATGAGAGAAATCATTGGAAATTCATTGAGGCTTGACATGTATAAAGAATGAAGAAACATGTGTGGAAAAAGAAAGAGGTAGCCGAAATGAAGGAAGATAGAGAGCTGCATGTGATGTAGTCAACAATTAACACCACCGAAAAAGGAAAATGGAAAGCATGAAAAGAAAGACACATGCAAGCTTGGTCAATGTCTACGGCAATGAGAAGAGAATATAGAGAAACATGTGCAGTCGGTGAGTGCATGATGTGCTGGAATTAAAGTATGTTGTGCTGGAATTGAGTGAAAGAATTGTTTTAGAAGTTTTCATTAAGTGTGCTACTTTAATTTATTGCAAGAAGGGTTCGGTTGAGAGCTTTTGTTTTTTATTTTTCTGAAACATGATACATGGGAGTAGAGGGAATTGAGCTTTTCATTCGTAAAGTGAAGTGAGTCGGTTTAGATTTATTTTTCTAGAGGAGATTTAGTTGGTTTGAATTATATTTTTCAGAAAGTGAATGAGAGAGCTTTTGTTTTTGTTTTAGTTGGGTAATTTATTTGTTGTTTACTTATTTCATGTTATTTATTTTTATTGTTTATTTAAGCTTTCATTTAATAGTGATTACAATTGTTATGTGTTATTTTGAGAATTTGTGATTTAAATACAAAGATGAATTCTAGAATCTTGGTTTTGGGTATTTTCAATTTTCAGTTCATGTTTTGTCAATTACTTTCTAATTTAGTTTAATTCTTAATTTAGTCTTATTAATTTGTGAGTTTAATCTATTAGTCCTTTATATTCCAATCCGACAATCAAAATCTAAAAAACATGAATCTAGTCCATGACTAGTAACCTCTTCCATCCATTGCACATATCATCCTCTTGTTTTCGCTTTATGAAGTTTTTCACATTTTTCAACGAGTTTAATTTTAAGTAACTTTCCCTGAGGAGACGATTTAGGAAGTTATTCCTAATTATTACATGACATCCTCCTGCACTTGGGATAGCATTAGTGCTACTCATTTTTGAGTGAGTCATACATCCAACAGTTTATGTAGTAGGAGATAATGGAGCAAGGATAGTGGGAGAAATCAATGCTTAAATTTTCACTTTTCTTTACCATTGGATGGTAGTCCACCTTTGTCTTCCCAATTCTAGTATTTAGGAGAACCCTAGGTGTTGACTCAAGTGGTAAGGGCCTTGTTGTTTGTGCCATGCTTCCTCCAAGTCTAAGGTTTGAACCTTTGAGTGTAACAATTGCTTGGGCCACACATCCTATTGGTGAATAGCCGATGATATACCTGATCTGTGTGATGGGGACGCGCTACACATGTTTAGGGTTTAACCAAGTTAAAGGCATGTTGTGTTTGTATGGTCTCCAAGATTCCTCATAAAAAAAGTACTCAGGAGTTCTTTTTTACCCCTTTTCTCTCTCTCATTGGGTGTATTTGAAATATACTCCCAATTTACTTATAATGTCTATGCTTCTTTTTCTTGATCATTAATTAAACTTATCTGAATTACCAAAAAAAAAAAAAAAAAAGGATAGTTATTTAAAATTGGTATTGATTCTAATACTTATCAAAAGAGAAAAAGGGTTATCTGTGCTAATATACAAATTATTCAAGATAGTGCTAACAAGAAAAGAGCTGCTTCAGTCACTGATTTAACAGTTAAAGAACATACTGGAGGCTGAGAACTTTGAATACAATTCATCATACAAGGTGCAAGCCATTAATGGCTTAGACTGATCCACTTTATCTTGTCATTGTTTATATTGTTGCTATTGGCAGCAATTCATTCATAACTTTTATGTATAGAGGGAAGTCATTTATGCTGTTGATTCTAAAATTAGAAACTTTACACTGAAGATTTAAAAGAAATGTCATTATCTTATTTATTCAGTTCATCAAATAAAATTATGTATCTCTTGATAACCATGCTTAGGTGTGGCTCTTGTATGTCCACCCCCCATTACTTGGGCTATGCCTATTGTTAGAGGGCATGGTTGTAATTAGTGTAGCCTGTGAGGGTATAAAGGTCAATTGTATGTAGGGTATATAAATGATTATATATCAATGAATAAAGTAAGTTTTTGTCCCATGTGTTTGTACATGCTATCATAGCTCCCTTTTGTTAGACGGTGGTTCACACCGAAATCCGAGTTCACTGTTGTTTGAACTTGTCGGAGTGTTTTCTGGTGTAGTATCCCAGTTTACCGTCATCTTCCACGCATCCCCGTGGCTTCTTAGTTCGTCGGCGGCGGCCCATAGGTGTTTGAAGTTCCAGCGAGTTTTTGGTGTTGTCTTCGATACTGGGCACCAGGGTGAACTCACCGTGATTTTCTATGATTACTGGGACGGTTTCCATCGTCATCGGCCATCGGAAAGGGTCTCCGTCACTGGAAAAGTTGAAGCCCCGAAGTGTTTGGTTGTAGGTATAAGCTACCCAATCCTTGAGTGTGAATAACCAAAACCTAGATTAGGAGTTTATTCCTATCTAGAATAACACCTGTTTGGTAACAAGGATAAGGTAATACCCAGATTCCTTATTCTTGGTTAGGATGACCTAAGCCGTGTTCTTAAGGACAGCAACAAACCTGATACAGGTCGATACTGGCCAATACAGGCCCGATTTCTGTCGATAAAGGCGCGATTCCAGGCCGATACAGACCGGTTCCAAGCCGGTACGTGCCTGTTTCAACTGACGCAGACCGATTTAGTCTGATAGAGATAAAAATTTGGTTATTCAAGTTGATTTGTCAGGTACTTGAGTTGGGTTTCCAGTTTTCCAGATCATATTCCCTGGTTTTTCATACATATTTCATATTCTGTGTGAATTTTCTATCTCCAAGTAGAATTGTAATATATTTCTGCACCTATGGAAACTAAATTTGAGTCAGAGTCCCTTGCACCAAATTTTAATATACCTATGACTTCTGTGAAATTGTATGGAAAGAACTATATGTTATGGTCAAAATCTGTTACAATATTTTTGAAAGGTAAGGGACTTTAAAAAATGTCTCCCTTCTCTTGTGAAGCATTTCAACTTAGTAAACATCATTGTGTGTCTTTTGTACCACGTATTGATAAATGAGAATCTACTTCTTTTAAATTGGTTCACTCTGATATATGGGGACCAATCAATATTGAATCAAACAAGTTTCAGTTTTTTGTTATATTTGTTGATGACTACTCTCGTGTGACATGGTTGTTTTCTATGAAGGCCAAATCTGAACTTCTTTCCATACTCCCAAGTGTTCTGGACAGAAATTAAAGTTCAATTTAACAAAAAGGTTCAAGTTTTGCGTTCTGATAATGCTAGAAAATGATATCTAGTGCCTTTGCTCCTTGCTTAAGTAACAAAGGAAGTGTTCATCAAACATCATGTTCATATACACCTCAACATAATAGGGTGGCTCAACATAAAAATTGTCATTTGCTAGATGTAACCTGAGCAATTTTGCTACATATGCATGTTCCTAAACGATTTTGGAGTAATGGTGTTCTTACTACTTGTCACCTTATTAACAGTATGCCTTCATCAGTTCTTCTTTGAGTCCATATCCTATTTTTCGAACACATCTTCAAGTGTTGAGTATGATCTTTTACCGTTACCTACTCTTACACTACCTCCTTCACACTCACCCAACAAACCCTCCTCAGTCCCTTCCCCAGTTCCTTTACAGGTTTACTCGCTTCGCTTACGGCCGCCGGCTCCCATGCCCCACCAGCCGTGTCTCCATCTTCATATTCTGAGTTGCCTAGTACTTCAGACTCTCCACCTATTGCTCTCCACAAAGTTAATCGTTCTTGTGTTACTCAACACCGAATTAGCCAATTTGTTTCATATCATGCCTTATCTCCTTCATTCATATGCTTTACATCTCAACTTTCAAAACTTTCTATTCCTAAGACAATTCATGATGCTTTATCTAATCCGGGATGTAGAACAGCTATGAAAAATGAAATGGATGCTCTTCACCATAACGGGACATGGGATCTTGTTCTACTACCACTTGGTAAACAACCTGTTGGCTGTAAATGGGTATATATTATTAAATTACATCCTGATTGTTTTGTGAAACGTCTGAAAGCCTGCTTGATTGCAAAAGGCTACACGCAAACCTATGGCATTGACTACGAAGAGACCTTCTCCCCAATTGCCAAAATCTCTTGCTGGTAATTTAGACTGGCTCTTATTTAAGCTGAATGTTAAAAATGCATTTCTACATGGCGGCTTGCATGAGAAAGTTTATATAGAGCAACCACCTGGGTTCATTGCTCAGGAGGAGTATCGAGGTATTTGTATGCAAGTTAAAGAATACTATGGTTTGAAACAATCTCCTCAAGTATGGTTTGGAAGGTTCTCTGATGCTATATTGGCATTTGGTTTTCATAGATGCCAAATAGACCATTATGTATTTCACTTACATAGTGATGTAGGTCACATTTTGTTAGTTGTATATGTGGATGACATTGTAATTACTAGGAGTGACTCTGCTGTAATTGCTAGACTAAAACGGTTTCTACATGATTAGTTTCAGACAAAAGATTTGGGCAAGCTTAGATATTTCCTTGGAATTGAAGTCAATAGATATAAAAAGGGTATCAACTAGGGCTGTAAGTCGATCGGTTTGTCTGGAGAAACCGACTGAATCAGACCAAAGTTGGGACCGGTCAGTCTCGGTCCCAAAATGTGTGGACCAATTGACATTTGGTCCGGTCCCGAGGTCTACAAATTTTGGACCGAACCTGACTGAATGGACCAAACCCTATAAATATATATTTTAAAAAATATTTTTAATAATTTAATATATTATTTTTATATAGTAATTATATAAGTTAATGATGTAATTTTCATCTAATTTATTATCAATGACCATATAAAATATTGTTTTAATGAGTTAGTTACAAAATCTATATTAACAATTCACTTAATTTTGATTTAGTAAGTTAAATAAATTTTTTTATTAATTTATTTTTAAAAATAAAAATAAAAAAAATAATTGGACCGGACTCACCAGACTGATAGCTACCAGTCCGGTCCCTATGGATGTTCTGTCCGGTCCGGTTTGGGTAAAATGATGGACCGAAAATCCTGGACCGGATTGGACCGATTTACACCCCCTAGTATCAACCTATCTCAAAGGAAATATGTACTTGACCTTCTGGAAGAAACTGACATGTTAGGTGCGCGACCTTGACACTTTTAAGGGCTTGAATCGTACATTCTTGAAAGAGGAATGGGAGTTGTTTGGAGATCCATGTAGGTATCAAAGACTTATTGGGAAATTAAATTATCTCACTATCACTAGACTGGACATCTCTCATGCAGTGAGTGTACTGAGTTAGCTTTTACAAATGCCACGGGTCTCACATTGGGATGCTATAATTCATATTCTTCATTATCTTAAGCGAGCCCCTGGCCTTGGATTTTTATATCGACCAAATGGACATCATAGAGTTGAAGCATTTTCATATGCTGATTGGGCAAGATCTCCTTCAGGTAGAATATCTAATACTGGATATTGTACCTTTGTGGGAGGTAACTTGGTTATATGGAAGAGGAAGAAACAAGCAGTAGAAACTCGGTCTCGTGCAAAAGCCAAATACAGGGCAATGGCTCACACTACTAGTGAGCTGACATGGCTGCAACACTTCCTCCAAGAGATTTGGTTTCCAGCTTATATTCCTTTTCAGCTATTTTGTGATAATCAAGCTATAGTGCATATTACCTCTAATCATGTGTTCTATGAGAGGACTAAACATATAAAGATTGATTGTCCCTTCATTTGCGATAAAATACTAAGTGGTGACATTTCTACACCTTTTGTGAAGTTTGCTGATCAACTCACAGATACGTTCACTAAGTCGTAATCATTTAAAGCTTATTTGTTTCAAGCTGGGTTTATATAATATATATGCCCCAGCTTGAGGGGTAGTGTTAGAGGGCATGGTTGTAATTAGTATAACCTGTGAGGGTATAAAGGTCAATTGTATGTAGGGTATATATATGATTGTATATCAGTGAATAAAGTTTTTGTCCCATGTGTTTGTACACCTATTATCATCAATAAAATTATTTACTGATAAAATAAAGTAAAATTATTTCTTTCCTTCCAGGTGGTTTCTTGCCCGTGCGCACTGGGTCTTGCCACTCCCACAGCAATCCTAGTTGGCACCTCTCTCGGTACATTAACTTGTTTGATATTTTCAGCTGGAATATTTATGCTTTAGATGGAATTTCTACAATAGTGAATGCTGTTTTGTATGAAATACTTGATGTCCTGTAACTTATAAAAGAGAATGATACTTTATGTCCTGTAATTAACCTCCTTGATACCTGCTGTCAATCTGTAGATTGAGGGTATAAAATTGTCTGTTATAGTGGGATCTGTCATAGCATATGCTAAAATGAGTGTTTTCGTTTTAATAAAATCGTCTTTCTTATCAAAATGAAAAAAAAAAAAAAAAAAAGAAAAAACATATACCAAAATGAGTGACTTCTATCCATTATATTTTTTTCTTGTATGTGATTTGCTATCTTTAAGCATCCAAAACAGTAATGTTGGATAAAACATTATTTGAAGGATACGTGGATTCTCAAAATGTCTATCCTCTGTGAAAATATTGAATACCACTCCCTCCCAAAATAGATGAGTTGCCTACTTTCGACTGATTCAGGGCGCCAGCATCCTTAGAACCCATTGAGAAGGGGTCTTGGACAGGGAAGGGGAGATGCTGTAATCTGTTCAACTTTTTCTACATTGATTCTAATCCTACCTCTCCCACTTGTCTGTTGTAGACATTAGAGAAGACAAAGGAGGTATTTGTCAGTATCCAAAGGCCAGCTAGCAAAGCTCTTTCATTTTTTTCTTTTTTCATGATGTGAAGTTAAATTATATTTTATGTTAGTTAGAGAGGTTGTTAAGCTATTATGCACTATAGATTCCTCACATGCATTTTAAGTAAAAAGAAATATACTTAACAATGCTTCTATGATTTCTTATATGGGACAATATAAGAGTAATCTGAAAATTTAAACGGAGAAATGTTTTCATCTGTCAAATTCCCTTATATCAGACTAGTAAAAAAAGAAAAGTATTCATAAATTTATGAAAGAAGGAATAGTTTGTTGAGATAAGTCTACTGTATATGATAATAAAAGTTCTAGAACAGTGTACCGAGAATGTTCTCCTCTCCATACAATCTTATAGAACTTGTATTCATATACAATAAACTTATAGTTAATAAGAAATGATTGTATGGAGAATCTTTTGAAATAAGCCATATAGCCTAAATTTGCTGGAATCATGATTTTTGTGTTTTGGTTTGTCTTTCCAATGGCCAACACTTATCTTTATGTTTTTATACCCTGTGTCATAAATGCTGTACCTATTCAGATCATCATTCCCGTTGTTGCATTGGAACATGAACAGGAGCAAGACAAGGGCTTCTTATCAGAGGAGGAGATGTATTACAACGCTTGGCCAGCATAGATTATGTCGCTTTAGATAAGGTAGCTCTACATGCATAGAATTGTTTGCATCTCTCTCTCTCTCTCTCACACACACACACACACAAACACACACACTGAACTGGCTTTAAAATTTGAAAGATACGGTGCCTTTTAATCTAGATTGTTTTGAGTACTTGCCTTCCTCACTCAACTTCTCCACTTTCAGACAGGGACCCTCACAGAAGGAAAACCTGCTGTTTCAGCTGTGGCTTCTTTCCTTTACAAAGAAAATGAAATTCTTCAAATTGCTGCTGCAGTAGAGAAAACAGCATCGCATCCAATTGCGAAGGCTATTGTAAGAAAAGCTGAAATGTTAAATTTGGATATCCCAGTCACTAAAGGGCAATTAGCAGAGCCAGGTTTTGGAACCTTAGCAGAAGTAGATGGGCGTTTGGTAGCAGTTGGTGCTTTAGAATGGGTTCATGAACGGTTCCAAAAAAGAGCAAGCCCATCTGATCTAAGGAATCTGGAGCATGCTGTGATGCGACATTCGGTAAAAGGAATATCATTGTCAAACTATTCAAAAACAGTAGTTTATGTTGGCCGTGAAGGAGAAGGCATTATTGGTGTTATTTCAATATCTGATAGTTTACGCCATGATGCTACATCTACAGTAACTAGGTAATTTGCTCTCCCCTGAAATGATGTAATACTGATCATCAATATATTTGTAGACAAGAAGTCTTATTTCTTTTATGTCTCGTTCCCAGTTTTAAGTTAAAGCAGCCATGAGCATCCTTTTGACAAAAGCCATTCATTGTGGAGTCCAACTATAATGCATCTCAACTTTTTTCCCTTTTCCCCAGCTTTCTTCTGATTTTTGTTCTGGGAATTTCTTGTATATTGTAGATTCATGTTTTACCTGAACCTCACCAAAAGAATATTGCAGTGCACTTGTCACCAAAGAGCATGTAAATTGTGAATAACTTCGTAATGTCTCCTCACCATTAAAAGATGTTCCCATGAGTCACGTGGTCCTTGAAAAGTAAAATAAGTACATAAATAGACTTTGAACCATATAATTTCCATGAAAAAGTGTTGTCAATCTTATGTTTGCCAGTGTCCTGATTGATGGTCTTCTGTTTCTTTTTCATTTTATTTGCCTTTATTTTCTCTTTTTAGGGCTAGTCTTCAACTTTTCTATGTTGGATCATCTGTCCCAAATCTCAGGATGTGTAATTGTATTCTTTTTCATCATTTCTGAAGTCCGTTTGGTACCTGACCTTTATGCTGTAGGTTGTATAAGGTTTATGTAAGAGATTGTCGTAATGCACACCTTCTCATTCTCATTACAACTGATCAATATATAATACAGGGCTATAGCTAAATAAGGAATGTAAAGCTATAAACAGAAACTATAAACAGAATGATTACAAATCAATTTACATAAAGGAAAATCCGGAAGAACCATGAATCAAGGGATAGATGTGAATCATACGGATTCCCTTATACGACCCCTCAAAATTAAGGTGCCATCGGCGACGTTAATTTTGCTACGTAGAAGATGAAACCGAGAACGTGCCAAAGGCTTGGTGAGAAGGTCAGCAAGCTGGTCATCAGTGTGGACATGGGCAACTCGTAGCTGACCGCGGCGAACATAGTCTCGTACAAAGTGAAGGTCAATGGCAATATGCTTCATCCGAGAGTGCATAACGGGATTGAGACTGAGTTGAGTGGCACCAACATTGTCGCACAGAAGCAGAGGAGTGTCCCGAAGCTGGATACCAAGTTCACGGAGAAGGGAATGGATCCAGGCCATGTCCGAGGCAGCAGTAGCAAGTGCTCGATACTCAGCTTCGGTGGATGATCGAGCAACAGCCTTTTGCTTCCGAGTACGCCAGCTGATGGGGTTGTTGCCAAGAAAAATAATGTAGGCAGTGGTGGACTTGCGATCATCAAGATTACCCCCCCAATCGGCATCAGAAAAACCACGAAGAACAGGGTTGGTTTGGCGACGTAAAAGAAGACCAAAATGAATGGTATTTTTGACATACCGTAGGAGTCGTTTGACGTGTTGCCAGTGGGAGACAGTGGGTTGATGCATGTACTGAGCAAGACGATTTACGGCAAAACCAATGTCAGGACGTGTAAGAGATAGATATTGGAGAGAACCAATAGTGCGACGATATTCAGTGGCATCACATTTAGCAGTGCCATCATCGAGAAGAAGCTTAGCGGAGACGGCCATAGGTGTTTGAACTTCTTTAGCACCAGTCATCTGTAACCGAGTGAGGAGCTCATGAACATAACGATTCTGAGAGAGAAAGAGACCCTGCTTGACGGGGATAACTTCCACTCCTAGGAAGTAATGCAAGTCACTCAATTCTTTCAGAGAGAATTGGTCGCCCAGAGACTTAACAACATGCCGCTGAAATTGAAGATTGTTGCCAGTTAGAATTAAATCATCGACGTAAACCAGAACATAGAAGAGGATGCCGTGCCGATTGTAAATAAACAGAGAGGTGTCGGACTTGGAATTAAAAAATCCCAGAGCCAAGAGCCCAGACCGTAAGGCATTATACCAGGCTCGAGGGGCCTGCTTGAGACCATATATGGACTTCTGAAGTGCACAGACATGATGAGGATAAGTCTGATCAATGAAGCCGGCAAGTTGATGCATGAAGACTTGCTCAGTGAGTTGGCCATGCAGGAACGCGTTATTAACGTCGAGTTGATGGAGTGACCAGCCATTGGAGAGAGCCAAGGAGAGAATAAGCCGAATGGTGGTCGGTTTAATAACGGGGCTGAAGGTCTCACTGTAGTCTACGCCGGGACGTTGATTAAATCCTTTGGCGACGAGGCGAGCTTTGAATCTGTCCACAGTTCCATCAGGGTGTCGCTTAACACGAAACACCCATTTACAGCCAACTAAGTTAGAGGCAGGGGGTTTAGGAACAAGTTTCCAGGTGCCATGAGAAACAAGTGCAGTAAATTCAGTAGCCATGGCTTGACGCCATTGAGGGTCCTTGAGAGCTTGAGAGACACACGTCGGTTCCAAGGAGGAGACAAGTGGATGCTTGGTGGTGACTGAGAGTTGCTTAGGACAAAAGATATTGTTCTGAGCTCTAGTAACCATAGGATGAGTGCGTCGAGGAGGTGAAGCTGCTGCCAAGGGAGACTCAGTGCTAGAGGAAGAAGAAAAAGAAGAAGAAGGAGACATACCTGGAGGAGGAACCGGAGCGTCGAGAGCAGAGGACACAGCTGCAGGTGGGGAAAGTGGCAAACTATCCGAGGAAGGAAGAGAGATGGGAGGCACGGGTGAAGGAGCAGCAACACATGCAGGGGAAGGGACCGGAACAGGGTCGGGAACACTAGCAGGAGCAGTTTGGAAGGGAAACACATGCTCATCAAAGGTGACATGGCGAGAAAGATACAACCTGCCCGTGTGAAGGTCCAGACACTTAAATGCATGTTGAGTGAGGGAGTAACCCAGGAAAACACAAGGGTGAGACTTGGGTTGAAATTTACTGGTGCGGTAAGGGACTAGCCAAGGATAACATTGGCAACCAAACGTACGAAGTTTGTGGTAGTCTGGAACCCGATTAAAGAGAGCTTCAAAGGGACTTTTACGCTGGAGTAAGAGTGTAGGAAGTCGATTAATGAGGTAAACCGCAGTAGCGAGAGCATAGGTCCAGTAAATGGAGGGAGCCGAAGCATGATGAAGGAGGGTCATGCCGGTGTCGACGATATGGCGATGACGGCGTTCAGCCGTGCCATTCTGTTGAGGCGTGTGAGGGGCAGTAGTGTAATGACTAATGCCACGACCACTAAGAAAAGAACGTAGTTTGAGAAACTCCCCACCATTGTCAGAGTAGAGATTTTTAATTTTGCATGAAAATTGAGTTTCAACCAAGGTGGTAAATTGCATAAAAGTAGCACTGACATCAGACTTATGCCGTAAGGGATAGAACCAACAATACTTAGTAAAGTGATCAACAATTAACAAATAATAACGATACCCATCAACGGAAGGAACCGGAGAGGGCCCCCATACATCGGCATACAAAAATTCGAGAGGGACAGTGCTCTTGAGAGAAGTAGAACTAAAAGGGAGTTTATGAGACTTATTGCATTGACAGGAAGTACAAGATAAGAGAGATGAAGAGGATGAAACAGGTAAATCATGACTGCGAATCAGAGAGGACAGGATCTTTGGAGTGGGATGCCCCAACCGGTGATGCCAACGAGCGAAGGAGACACGGGTTCCAGCTAACTGAAGGTGATTGGCCTGAGGAAAAGAGGAACTGAAGGCCACCGGATAGACCCCATCTTCACACCTGCCGCGCATGAGAACTGCCCCCGTCTTCCGATCCTTCACAAGGTAAAACAGAGGATGAAACTCTACAAGAACATCATTGTCATGAGTAAATTGGTGAACGGAGATCAAGTTTTTATGAAGGAGAGGCACATGTAAGGTATTTTTTAAGTTGAGAGATCGGGAAGGAGAAGAGAGAGTAGTAGAACCGATGTGAGAAATCGGCAAACCTGTACCATCACCGAGAACCACCTCATCCTGGCCTTCATACTCGGAGTGAATGGAGAGATTGGCGAGGTCGGAGGTGATGTTATGAGACGCCGCAGAATCGAGAAGCCATTTTCCAGGTGGTGGGGCTGTCGAAGTGGTGCAATTCACAGCAGGGCGGGACTGAAGTTTAAAACATGTTTTTGCTGTGTGGCCAGTCTGATCACAGATTTGGCAAACAACAGGAGGCTTCTTGGACCCGAATTTAGTGGTAGAAGGCTGTTTGGTGCGAGATTTGTTGTTTTTGAATCGGCCATTTGACTGTTTCCGTTGGGAAGAGTTGGCTGTGACAACAAGAGCGGAAGTATTGCCATCCAGACGTTTAAGATAGTGCTCATGACCAATGAGCAAGTCATGTAGTTCAGCAAAGGAGAGAGCTGTTTCGCGTGTGCGAATGGGAGCCACCATGTCTCGGAACTCAGAGCCAAGACCATTAAGAACATAGAGCGTCAAATCATCATCTGAAACAGGTGCATCAATAAGGGAGAGTTCATCAGCGATCACCTTGACCGCATGAAGAAAATCGGACACCGTGCGAGAACCCCGTTGGATAAGAGTTAAATCCTCCTTCAACTGCATGATCCGAGCTCGAGATTTGCTAGCAAACAATCGAGCAAGATGCTGCCAAGCATCGCGACTGGTAGTGGTCATGGCGATGAGAGGCATGACGGTTTCAGAAACCGAAGAGAAGATCGCATTGAGCAGCAACTGGTCTTGGCGATACCAGTGTGCATAGCGAGCCAAAGCAGAGGAAGAGGACTTCTCGGTGGGTGTAGGAGGACACGGAAGAGTGCCATCCAAATAGCCCATTAGATCATAGCCAAATAAAATGGTTATGAAGGTTGCACGCCAGGATGGATAATTTGAGGCAGTAAGTTTATAAGGTAGTTGACTAGAAGTGTTGATGGTAACTAAAGGGAGGTCGATGGAAGGATTGGAGCCTCCAGAGACAGAGTTGGGAGAAGAATGAATGCTGGACGACATAGTGCAGAGGAGGATCGTTATTCTTGTGAGAGAAGAAAACCTACTGATACCATATAAGGTTTATGTAAGAGATTGTCGTAATGCACACCTTCTCATTCTCATTACAACTGATCAATATATAATACAGGGCTATAGCTAAATAAGGAATGTAAAGCTATAAACAGAAACTATAAACAGAATGATTACAAATCAATTTACATAAAGGAAAATCCGGAAGAACCATGAATCAAGGGATAGATGTGAATCATACGGATTCCCTTATAGGTTGTTGATAGATCGACTGTCTCTAGTTTCATTCCATTTGTTGGATCCAGAAATTATATTTTTTTATTCGGTTTTTCTTCCTGAATGAAAGTCTGGTCCTTGCTATTCCCATTATGTGATTTTCTGCTTCATGTGCTTATGTTGCTGCTTTGATGTGAAGGCTCCAGCAGAAGGGTATCAAAGCAGTCCTCCTATCAGGAGACAGGGAAGAGGCAGTTGCAACTATTGCAAAGACAGTTGGAATAGGAAGTGATTGTACCAATGCCTCCTTGAGTCCACAGCAGAAATCTGGAGTTATCTCAACTCTTAAATCTGCCGGACATCATGTTGCTATGGTAACCATCTTCTATTGGATTCCTTCTCTAGAATTTATGTGATTGTAATCAATATGCAATGGTCAAATAGGTCCTAGCTTGCTAGTGAGTCTGATCTCTTCAATTAAACTTTTGCATTAAACACCATGGATGCTGAAAAACACAGCTCTTAGGTAAATCTCAGTTGGGCATCTAATCTTCCCGTGGAGATCAGTTAAAGCAATGTAAAGACTCCTAAAAGGCTATTGTTTTTTATTATTTTGAAGGTTGGTGATGGCATAAATGATGCACCCTCTTTGGCTCTTGCCGATGTCGGGATTGCTCTGCAGATTGAAGCACAAGAGAATGCTGCATCGGATGCGGCATCCATTGTACTTCTTGGAAACAAACTTTCACAAGTATGTTCTTTTGAATTAGATGGACTTTTGAATTAGATGGACTTAGTTTTCTTGTTTTATGCAACTCATGAGGTCATGGAATTTTTCTGTTTCAAAAAAGGTGATGATCATGATGACCTCTAACATGGCAATGATATGTAGTAGCGGATATTTGTTGTACATAATAAACATGATGTGTTTTTTTGCTTTGCTGAAACTCATCGTTGTTGAGATAACATCCTAGGATAGCATTCGTTTTGGTAGTTTCTATGTTAAATGGTAATTTTCATTCCTATATTTTCCTTTGCTCCGTAAGGTTTGATATGAATATGAACTGCAGTCAGCCCTATGTTCTCTATTTTAGTGATCAGAAGTACCATAGAACCCAGAAAATTTTGCTTATATTACAGTTTCTTTAGATAAGAACCTGTGTTGCTGATACTCCTATATATACTGATCCACACTTCCACAGAGAAAGCACCTGCACCTATGTATTTGTATGATATTCTGCCTAAAAGCTTTGGTTACAAGGCTGTTGCCATTTCAAATTAGTTACTTGATTCAAGCTGATATGACCCGAATCAGACTGATTGCACTAGGAGATTTGAAGAACTAAACCGTGTTTCCAAAAGGATGAGGAATCTTGTATATGTTGACAGAACAAAACCAAGTGATCTGTTTCCCTTATGAAAATCCTAGGCTGAATGTCCTTTCTGCTTCAAAGCAAATCATTTTGTGATAGAAGGGATAAATTTTCTTTGCAATGTATCATCTGGTAGTGGTTGATTGAAGCATTTTAATTTTAGATCACTGCTAGAAAATTCATTTGAAATCTTTTGTATTGTGATTAAGTTTTCATAAGATTGGCAAGTTACGAAAGAAAAAAGAGCTAATGTGAGTTTTTGAACCAGTAACAGGGTTTATCCAATGTTAAATAAAGCCTAATGTTATGATCATGAGGGTTAAAGATTTAACCAAATTAGTATCCAAGAGTCCTAGAACTTTTGGATCAATGGTTGAGTCTTTAAGGATTGGTATCGAGGGGGCGTCCTATAGGCTGAGATTAAAATGTCTTAGTACTATGTATGGGTATGGTGTTAAGTCATTGAATATTGATAGATGAGTGAAGTTGCCAAAAGGGAAAGGGCTAACACCGAGTTAGTGTTAATAGAGTGGGCCACCTTTGACGTCGGATTTAGAAGCTTGGTAAAATGTTATGATCCTAAGGTTAAGAGTTTAATCAAAATAGTATCCAACAATCCTAGGGCTTTTGGGTCAATTGTTAGGTCTTTAACACCTATTCGGTTTTTATGCTTCTAGTTTACGAGTTCTATTTTTTCTGCAGGTTGTGGATGCACTGGAACTTGCACAGGCAACAATGGCAAAGGTGTACCAAAATTTATCATGGGCGATAGCGTACAATGTTGTTGCCATCCCCATCGCTGCTGGAGCACTCCTTCCCCAATATGATTTTGCCATGACTCCTTCACTTTCAGGTATGCAAAATTCTACTTCTCTATAGAAAAAATTACTTTTCAGGTATCTGGGTTTTGTGCTTCTGCAAAACTGGTATCTAGGGTTTCAAAAGCTAAGAACTAGCACCTGGGTTAGGGTCAGATAACAAAATGATCCGTCCTTCAATTGTATATCCAATGTGTCGTCTGTATGTTCAGTCATCATTTAAAAGATTAAAAAATAGAGTCAAAATGTCATGTTATCATGAACAGTAAAAAATATAAAAAAATAATTAAAATATTTATTAAAAAAAGAGGTCACCCACGACAGTGTCACCCCGTGGGTGTCCACCAAGGGCCACCCACATTTGACGGCTCGATCTAGGCCGTTGTCAAGGGGTGCCACCCACCCATCATGTGGCCACCAACCACTCATGGGTGGCCACCTCTTTTTTTTTTTTTTTTTTTTTTTTTTTTAAATAAATAGCTTAATAATGTTGTTTTCTTTAATATTTTCCTGTTTTTAATATTTATCTTAATTTATTCTTCTGTTATTATTATTTTTTATTTTTATACAAATTTAAACATTTTAATTATTTTAAAAAATTAGTTTATAATTTTTTAAAAATATTTTTCTTGTAATGTTTTATTTTTTAATGTGTTCTTATTTTTAATTTACTTGATTTTTTGTGGGTGTATCATTACCAGTTTTTTGAACTCTAATTGTATGTACAAATGGTGTGTCCTCTTAGGGCCCATTTGAATATTAAGAATATTTGTGGTAGTGGTGAAATAGTTTTAATTAAGATGTTGTATTAGGTTTTGGGAGATGAGAGAGAAAAAGTTGAATAAAAATATTATAAAGTTAAAATAGTGTTTGAATATAATTTTTTAATATTAATTTTGTTTTAAAATTTGAAATATTTGAGAATATCTGAAAATACTTTAAAATAGTTACATTCCCAAATGGACCCTTAATGGATTGGATGTGCCGGTCAAGTGCCACTTCAACTTATTCAATCGGGGGGAATAGCAGAGGGACCATTTTGAAATGATTCAAACCATAGGTGCTAGGTCGTAACTTTTTAAAACCTTAGAAAGAAGTTTCGGAAAAAAATGCAAATCCTAAGGTCCTCAATGGTGATTTACCCTTTATATTCATTATTTGATTGGAATGGCTTTCCAGCCTTGTTCCATGCTGATTGTAAGCATGTATGCCTGTCTGGACAAATTAGAGTACAGCCTTGTATTCCACTGTCCTTTTATCACTCCGATGTTTGGTTTGGCAGGTGGGTTGATGGCTCTGAGCTCAATATTCGTTGTCACCAATTCTTTGCTTTTACAGCTCCATTCATCTCAGGGAACCAGAAAGATCTAGCTTTTGATTCAGATGCCCGTCGGTTATATTTCCACGAGTAAGTTGTTTCTGCAATACTTTTATTAAAAAAAAGCAGTTATCATGATATTTCCACCCCAACTCAATTATTGTGTGTAGGGAAGTCGCAAGATTCATCCTTTTGTTAAATCTGTAGACGACTCCCTGAGTCTACAAATAAAAATAATACATATGTTCTCATGTAAATTTCAACCAGTATTGTTGGATGCTGCTTTTATTAAACCCTTAGTACAATAAAATGGTGACACGTCACCAAGTTTCGGAATCCATGCTATATATATATGTACTTCATGTCTTTATTACGGGTCAAATGGTTGTTTTGATCGTAATTTCAAAAATCTGAGGACTTATTGAAAAAAATATTAAAATTGATTGTTGGATATATTGATTTGATTACATATTTAATTTTTAAGATTGCTATATGATTGACATTTAACAGCCAAAAATTAAAAAGAAAAAAAAGAAAAGAAAAAAGAGGGATGCTAATTCAACTATTTGATCGAGCATGGCAGGGCTGATAAGGCAGGCTCGATAATTCAGGTTTGAAAAAGTATATTGCAAATGTTTTTTGACACCCAATACTTCCCTTAAATGGGTCCCATGATAATGAAATATTATTGGTGTTTTTATTTTTTTGAGTAATGCTACATTCAATCGTAAAGTGTACATGCTACTAGGCCTGCAACCTGATTAAAAATAGTCGGATCTGTGCCTGATCCGATCCAACCCAGATGGCGACCCGACCCGACCCGTCTGGTCTGTACATGCAGTTTTGTACGGACGGATTTTTTTTTTTTTTTTTTTTTTTAATCTGAAGGTTCTTGCAGGTGAGTTGATTATCTGTTTGTTGTCTTTCTCATACGAATCAATATCAATTCATTACTAAGGAGTGAGCAAAATACTAGTACAAAAGTATCAATAAAAAAATTGCAAAATAAACATCTTTCTATACAATTACTGTTAAAGCCATTAAAACCTATTAAAACCAATTCCATAGTTTGAGAAGGCATCAACAAAATTCCCCAGCATCCCTTATAATTCAAAAACCTGCCCTCATCCTTGGGCTTCCAAAGCTACTACCTACATTCCATTTTAATCCACCATTTTGCAAGTGAATCTACAAATCCAATATTAAAGGTTTAGAAACTAACATTAGGGAAAATCAAATTAGAATTTTTAATTCATGCAAATCATATACAAATGAGTGAAAATAAAAATCATACCATTCATATAGAGCATAAGCCTTGAGTTACTTCTCAATCTCATCATAATAAGTAAAGCTTGATTTTGGATCAAACTCTAAAAAAATACATGATGATTATTAAAATGATATAAAAATAAATATTATGAAAAAATTTAATAAATATGTAAATAAGAAATAAATTCATTATCTAATTCCGCCACAAAGCTTCCAATATTATCCAAGGAGGCACGAAGATCAATGGGTATTGGATCCTTCAACCAATTTTGTGTACAAACAAGTGCCTTGACTGTTCTTGGAGATAGTGAATTACAAAATGGGTCAAGCACACAACCCCCTGCACCGAAGGCTGACTCAGAAGAAACTATAGAAACTGGAATGGCCATTACATCCTGTGCAACTTTTGCCAAAATAGGATATTTTACTTCATTGATCTTCCACCAATCCAAAATATCAAAATTTGGAGCTCGTGCCTCACATCCATGTTCTAAGTACTAATCAATCTCTGATTTGTTCATCAAATTAGACTCAATAATTTCTTGCTCATACTCAATCCAAAAATTCTGTTGAGAATCAGAATCAATCATAGTAGGATCAACTGAGGAAGGAGGCTCAGAATAGGAAACTTCACTTGAACTCCCATACACAATACTATACTCCCAGTAAATGTCCATCATCAAGTGTTTCACTATTGCAATTATTTCTTCGACTAAATTACCACCATATATATTTTTGAAACAAAAATACAAAAGACTAAATTTGCATCTTGGATCAAGAATAACAGCAATAAATATCAACAAGTTTGTCTTTTCAATTGATCCCCAATATTTGTCATACTTAATCTTCATATTTTTCGCCATACATTTCAACACTACATCATTACTTTGACTCATTTTTGACAAATGTGATTGTATTCCACAAAGCTCCTAGAAATATGTATTAGATGTGACATATAAAGAGCCAGAAAGTCTCACAGTAACATCATAAAAAATCTTCAAAAACTTTATCAATACTTTAACTCTCTCAATCATTAGAGTTAGGGGGGCCCAAGTTCACACTACGACAATAACGAACAAAAGAATCATCATCTTTCTCCAATCGCAAAAAAAGTTTTTTATATGTTTCTGCAACTTCTAGCATTAGATAAGTCGAATTCCATTTCGTGGAAACATCAAGACATACCAATTTTGTACAATCAATTTTCTCCTACTCTATATACTTTTTGAATTTCTCCTTTATTGCGGGAGATGATCTAATATACCTAACTGCATTGCGCACCCTTGTGATTGAATCATCACAATCTCTTAGCCCATCATTCACAATGAGATTCATTATATGGGCACAACACCTGATGTGAATATACTTCCCTTCAAACAAATGACCTCCTACAAACTTTCTCAAATACTCAATGGCAACATCATTTGAGGAAGTATTGTCAACTGTAACAGTAAAGATTTTGTCAATACCCCAATCTTGTAGACATGAATCTACACACTTTCCAATAGTTTCTCCTTTGTGATTAGAGATCATACAAACGTTTAGAATTCTTTTGTGTAATTTCCAGTTAGAGTCAACAAAGTGTGTAGTAAGACACATATAATTTAAGTTTTGAATTGACGTCCATGTGCCGGTGGATAAACTAATCCGCCCAACCGTCTTAAAAATTTTCCTTAACTTCTCCTTCTTCATTTTAAACAGTTTAATACAGTCTCTCGCTGCAGTGGTTCGAGATGGCACTTGAAACCTTGGTTCAAGAGATCTACATACCTTCCTAAATCCCTGGGCTTCTACTATCCTAAATGGAAGCTTATCACAAATGATCATTTCAGCAATTGCCATTCGTACAGTTTTCGAATCAAACTTATGTGCATTTGCCGAGTTACTAACATCACTATCTCCAACTCCCTCAAGAGGTCCATCACGACTCATATTCTGTTGATCCGTAAGTCTGATTCTATGAGGATGTTGTTTACAAATACCAAGATGTTGCAGCATACTTGATGTACCATGTCTTTTGGGATGACAAGAGTAAAGCTTGTGACAATAATTACACTCCGCTTTTGGGTCATTTAAAGGGCATCTATCTATTTTAGTGAAATGATCTCACACTACTGAGGGGTCCTTATTTGCCCTCCTTTTACGAGGAGGGAGACTTGTGTCACTAGACAAATTAATATTTGATGCCTTTTGTGATCGGTTATCCAAAGGAGTAGCCGTCTCATTATCTCTTAAATTGGTATGAGTGTCACTTTCGAAGCAATCCATATATGAATTGACATATAATATTACATACAAAAATCAAGATATTAGTAATGCATCCAGCCGTGCACACACAAATATAAAACTGGTACGAGAAAGGAAAGCTTCCAAGTGTTTACTTTATGGCATAAATATTGCAATGAGAATTATAATTATGATTATTTGTTTATTGCAGGGTTTTATGGCATTAATTTAAGAATAATAAATGATTTCAAGGCCACCAACATTATATAATCATAGCTGTTCTAAATTTACATTACCATAAATTTGTCCCCATACCAAAACAAGGAATTGCTTATTAATAAAAATGAACTGTGTTGAGAAATTCTAGAACTTTATGCCAAGAGAGCCAGCCAGTGTAATTTGCAAGAAAAATAAAAAGTATGTATTAAAACTGAAGAACAGAGGAGGATAACAAGAACAAGTAGTCTCGCAATGCATGAGCTGAAGAATTATTCCAAGCATTTCAAACAGATATTCAACCTAACTAAACTTTAACCAGACAACCTTAAACGTCTACAACTAAGATTGGAGTTCAATGGCAATACCTTCAACTTGTAATACTCTAGAAATCTAGAACCTAACAACAATTAATCTCTAAATCGTCTCAAAAATAGTTTTGTGGAGATACGTTAACCCATCATGCCAAAGAATATATATAGGACTGGCCCAATGGGTATTTTACAATTCAAGTATTTTTATATCTTTATTTTGTAAGAGCAGCTTTAGGGTGTTCATTGGGGTCACCACCTTTACCCATCCTCTGTACTTGTTATTTTTAACCAAACTACTATCTTACTTAGAAAAAGTCTGTCATGGGAGGTGGTATAGTATTAAGGAACTGGGATGCATATGGTGAATTTATGGCTTCTGCAGGTTTGCCAAGGAGATTTATATGTAGTCTTGCTGTCTTGACACTTGAAAGAGCTATAGAGTTGAGTTTGGAGCTAGGTCTTCAGCAGGTAATATTTGAGGGGATGCCCTTGATCAAATGGTTAATGATGTTAGCTGTAAAGAAGAGAATTGGTCTTGGTTTGGACAGGCTGTAGAAGATATCAAAGACTTTTCTGTCTAGAAGATCAGATAACCAAGATATCCATATCAATGCAGTTAGAACCAAATGAACTATGAGCACTGAATTTGGTTATGGATATCTGCATTTGGTTCTCTAATGAAAGGGTTTATTGTTTTAAACATTATGGTATGAAAGGGAAAAGCCATGATATTACGATTGAATGCTAAGCTTTAGCATATCATCTAAAGATTCCATTTCAGGCCTACAAGAGATATATATAAACACAAAATC
This sequence comes from Carya illinoinensis, assembly GCF_018687715.1. Classification (NCBI taxonomy): domain Eukaryota; kingdom Viridiplantae; phylum Streptophyta; class Magnoliopsida; order Fagales; family Juglandaceae; genus Carya; species Carya illinoinensis. Next base: position 23,166,940 of record NC_056766.1, on the reverse strand, counting down.
CCTTAGCATTCCGATTGCCCAAGTGATAAATCTATTTACTAGTCAAATTGTATCATTTGTGAAGTTGTACACAAAATATCACAAATAAATTGCTAAATGACCATGATCTGAATCTAATTATAATTCCCAAGGAATAAAAAAAAACTGCAGAAAAATGCCCAGAGCAACTTTTGTTTTGTTTTGTTTTCTTGTTTTTTTGTTTTTTTTTTTTGTTTTTTTTTTTTTGTTTGGGGGGGGGAGTGTGGGTTTGTTATTTTGGGCATAGCCCGGTCCATGAGTGCCAAATTATGCTTGACAATGAAATCATCAACTTATCACCAGGCATCCAAATATGTAAGTAGGGGTACTATTTTTTTTTTTTTTATAAGTAGAGGTACTATGAACTCATGAACTTATGTAATGCCAGTCCCTGAAATATCATACTCGAGATGTATGTAGGAGCGATCAGACTCAGGTTTGTGAAGCTCTTTTTGGCCAGCAACAGTAACTCTTCAGGAAAAAGAGTTAAAACCAACTTCAGTAAACACTAATAAAAATGACATAACCAAATGCAGATATCCATATCAATGCAGTTAGAAACGAAGCCCTAAAAACAGAGAGAGGATCATCTTTTTATTGCAAACAGAGAGAGGAAGGATCCAGGGCACAAAATCATCGCTCAGTTTAGGGGAAAATGAGTTTAATAGAGGGACTTACCGGCTTGGACAGCGAAGAAGAATGGTGAAGTCAAATGGCAAAATCGAACGGCGAAATTGAACGGCAGTGGCTAGGGTTTCTAAAACTGAGAGGAAGAGTTTGTGCAGTGAAAGCGTATAGCAGATCTATCGGTTTCGACCGATATGGATTTCTCTCAACCCGTAGGTGACATGGATCCGAAGAACCCGGCATTTGTCGGGTGGGCTCAATTCGGTTGCATCGGACGGACCGGCCCAAGTCCTTTTTTGCACACCCCTACATGCTATGCATCATTTTGAAAAAGAAATGAGTCTATTATTAAAAAATTAATTTTATTTTTATGTAGTTTTATTATTTATTTATTTTTTTAAAATGATTGTGCGACACTTGCACACTTATAATTATAAGTATCATTTTTCTTATTGTTTATGTCCATAATAATGAGATTTATTTGTACAAGTGGTGTGTTGACCTGGCCGAGTTACAAATAACCAAATATGAAGATTTTTTTTTTTGAAAATTTTTTTAACCGCACAATACGGACAATAACACGCATGTCGTGTCGGATATCTTGTTTCATCCCGACAGGGCCAAATTTACCGGGTTGCGCCACCCACCTTTTAAATCAATTGAGCATTTTCTTAAAAGTGAAACAATTGGAAAATGTGGAAGGTAAATGTTTTCTTTACAAAAAAAATTAAAAAAAAAATCCCTCCAACCAACGTGTTAATTTGTGTTTCATAAGAGTTCCGTACAACGAGTTTTACGTCTTATTATGCAATGTAATTATAAGACAAGCAATATCAGCTTGACATGTCATTTGTATTTTTAGTTTTATTTTTTATTTTTAAGGACATCATTCAGACATCATATCATTTCAAAATCTCTATAAAAAGAATTATTATTATTATTTTTTTTTAAATAGGAAATATCATTCAGACTACATATATAGAAGTTGGCAATTCCACCTCCAGCAAAGGTGTTTTTGTAGAGAGCATGTCTTAATATCTTACCTATAAAAAGAAACTTGATCAAAATGAAAATAGTAGACACCCCCAATGCCCTCTATGTTCATAGGAACAAGAAACCAGTGAACATATAGTATGGGAATGCATTGGTGCTGGTGATGTTTGGGGCAGTGCTCAAAGAAAATCCAAAAAAGCCTTAACGAAATTATGGAAGTAATGTTCATGAAGTTAAACAAGGAGGAGATGGAAGAACTGTAACTAGTACTTTCGAAACTTTAGGGGAGAAAAAATGATTTTATATTTAAAGATATTCTCACCCACCCAAACCCCAACATAATTGCTCACACTCTAGGCAAGAATGCATTAGGAATTTCTGATTTTATTGTTGACATGGAGGAAAGTCCTAATTGAATTCAATTTCTGTTTTATAGTTCTTAATCAATGAAAATTGCATGATTAAAAAAAAAAGAAAAGAAAAGAGCAAATCATTACAAAATCCCTAAAATCTAGCAACCCGCTTGTTCATCCTCCAGTGCTGCACTTTTCTCCATTGTCGCTTCACTACTGCTGCTATCAACCACGAAACCCACTTCCATATTGTTGTCCTTTTTATGTATTGTGCTTCCACCTGGAACTGAGTTCTTTTCATCTCCTTTTCTTGTTTGTTCTTCGGTTTGTGCCCTTTTCATCTCTTTACTCTATAGAAAAATGTTTTTTCCCGGATCTTATTGAAGTTATTTCATTTGACAGTTGATAATTGTAATTGTACCATGTCTGGTTAGCAGTTGTTGGCATTGAAACTTTAGCCCAAGACCAAGACTAGGCCCAGTCCACCTAAAGGCCACCATTGTGAGAGAGAGAGAGAGAGAGAGAGAGTAGAGGGGGGACAAGGAGGGGATAATGAGAGGAAGGATGTCAGAAGAAAATCTAGGTAAAGATAAGAGGGGAACGGAAAAAGCATAATGGAAATAAATATGTCAAATATGCAAGGGAAGGTGGCCAATCCTCACTACTGCCTAGGGGCACGTAGAAAGAGGGATCAGATCAAAGGAAATGACCAGATGATTTCTAGTGGACTTCGACTTCTTTTTCAACTTCTTCAACCTCTCGAAAGGGGTTCCAGCGAGATCATATTCTCCAGTAAATATATTCAAGATTTGTATTGTATAGTAAGAAATAAAGGGCAATAAAAGACTGTAAAACAAACATATCATAGTAGATTTCTCCTCAAATGACTCATGGACATAGGCAATATGCCGAACCACATAAATCCGTGTATTAATCTCTCTTTTATATTCTCGTTATTTATTTTCCATTCATTATTTATTTATTGATAAAGATTGTAGTATTTGTGACACCGCATGAATTGGGTTCTAATTCTTTCCTTCTTACTTTTATCTTTCTTCATTTAATTCTTTGGATAAAGTATCTTTGCCCAATAAGTACTTAAATTGAAGATAAATAATTTTTACAGTCGTGGAATGCACAAGTACTGTACAATCCTTTTAAAAAAAGTGACTAAATACCGGGCCCACATGGAAAAAAACTAATTTTTAATAATGGATCACACTTTTTTTCAAAATAATTATATGGCCTTTGTGCATTCCATGACTGGATTTAGCATTACTAATGAAGCTATGCACTTTGATAGGATAGCTAGGGTACCCAAGAATTGGATAGTCAGAGAAATGACAGGTGGGATGAGATTGGTTTGGATTTTAGGAGAAAGAGGAAGCTAGGATTCATAGAAGACAAGTGAGAAGGAGTTGGTAGACGCAAAGTTTTCAATTCTGTTTTGTTGATATTTCAGGTTAAGATATTAGAATGAAATATTTTGGTACCGATATGTTTTTGTGTACCGTTTGAAATAGTAGTTATATGTAGGGCTGTGCATAAAGGGCCTTGGGCCCGATCCATCCGACTAACCAATCCGTCCAATTTGAACAAAAACGGGTTCATCGAGTCAAGATATATTAGCGGGTTGTTTTTCATCGAAACCGTCGAACCGTTTCCTTCACCCCACTGCCCGTAGAAACCCTAGCCGGTGGCGTTCTTTGTTGCCATAGACCTTCTGTTGCTGCTCCCCTGGCCAGAAAAAGACACATGCATACCCTGAAGAGACCCATCTCACTGCTCGCATGATCTCCATGTTTTTCTCCTGCAATGGCTTCATTGTCTACCATCCAATGACCCACTTGGCGAGGGCTAATCATTGAGGCAGTGCTGAGGGCCAATCTAAGAGATTTTTCTAGTCGGTGTCCCCGATGGCAAAAGATTTGCCCAGAAGGATGCTCTACAAGGACATGTCTAAAAGCTTCTTGGCGGAGCAAGTTTTGAGTAAGTGCCTCTCATTTGCTTGTTTTGTCTTGTGCTCTGTTTGGTTGCCGTGGAAGCTTCCCTTTTGTTTTCCTCATAGTCAAACATGTTTCAAAAATTGAATAATATTTGCCATGAGAACTTTTTTATATAAATTAAAATGGTGATTAGAAATGGAGTAGCAACAGAGTGAAGAACTAGTGAGGTTTAGTTATGGATGATAAACAAAAGTATAAGAAGATGATTACTGAGAAGTGGTTGTTTGATTTGAAACAGGACACCCATGGAGAACCAGCGGCAGTGGAGGAGTGACCAGAATCCATCTCTTGCGCAATTGAGTGGGCATGCTCATCGACGATCCCAAAAGACTGGGGAAGAGGAAGTCAAGGGAAGACTAGTGGCCATTTTTTTGTTTTTGCATCTAATTATTTCCCTTTTCGTTTGATTTCTCCTTGGAATTGAATATGGTGGAATAATTGCTTTCTTCTTCCTGGAGAATTGGCCCTTGAAACTAAACTCAGATCTAACCCAACCCGAATTTTTTTGGGTTGGATCGGTTTGGGTTGGCGCGCATTTAAGTCTGTATTGGGTTGGGTCGGGCCCAAATCTGACTTTGGCTGGATGGGTTGTTTATATGAATAAATTATATATATGTATATATAAATAATTATATATAAAAAATATATTCCAAATTTTGAAAATATCAATGTAAGTGTTAAAAATATAATAAAAAGTGGATAGATTACCGATTGTAAATGGTATTCTTCATTTATAGGACAGTACGGTAACTACTAAACCTATGATGTTTTGCCACTTTTTGCTAATATAAAATCGTTGTAATAAATAAATATCTATATATATTATATAATATTTTCAGTGCAACTAAGTCTATTAATTTCTAAAATTCTTGTCCCTCCATCTTGTGATTGCAGGTTTTTATTTTTGGGTTCCTCACTCACTCATTGTGTACTTGATTCGATCTAATCCAATGCCTAAACTATTCGAACCTTCTCGGTTCAGACTCTAGGGTCTCATTTTGATGCTTTCTGCACTCGTCAGTTGTGGTTTGGTGAATCCTGTTATACACCTAAGTAGTAAGTGGAGTAATTTGCTCATTTCGAGGGTGAGTGCCTCCAGAAATTGAGGAATAAAATCGTCGTATTAGTTTTGCATAATTCCAAAAATTCCTGACACCAACGCTTTTATGCTTCTAACTTGTAAAAACCGAGTAAAAGATAAAATTACTATGCTTGACATAAAGGAAAATGACAGACACCCCACATGGGCTTAACTAGACTTAATTGGACTTACTTAAATGGACAATCTAATGGGCCTAGCCCTAATGGATACAAGAATAACCCATATCGTACTTATTGGACTCACTGCTAAAAGGACTTAAGCTTCGAAGCCCGTCAACCAACCCAAGCCCATTGGCCTACTGTCGATGAGAACCCTAGATCCCCTTAGGTTGTTTATTTCGGATATAACTCCATCTCTTCGCTACCATCAACCCCACTTTTCCTTCGTTGTTGTCAGCACCATGCTCAACTCCCTCAACTATGTTCCCACTATGTAACAGAGCACTTCTCTCAAGACACCTTGCCCACAAGACCTCCTTTGGCTTCAGTTGGAGCATTCCTTGGGAATTTATTGGAGGAGGGACAGTAACCGCAACCCTCTATTCTCCCAACTACTTCTTAACTTGGGAGATGTGGAATATTGGATGGATCTAGGTTGTGGATGGCAGTTTCAGCTTGTAGGCCACCTCCCCTACCCTGCTATCCACTTGGAATGGTCCGTAGAACCTTGGAGAGAGCTTAAGATTGTAGCGTTGGGCATCGCCATCTGGCAGTATGGTTGGAGTCTTAAAAAAACCCAAACTCCTTTGGTAAAGCTCTGTTCTTTCCTCTTCAAATTAGCATAATTTACCATTCTATCTTGTGCCTTGTGTAGATTATGACGAAGTAGTTGAGTATTTGATCCCTAGACTATAGCTCAGTTTGACCTCATTTACCTGTGTGGTTCCCGATATATAGGAAGTCGATTTTGGAGTGAGGTATTTATACAAAGCCTCAAAATGCATCATGTGGTAGAGGTATGCCGAGTGGTATTGTACCACCACTCAGCCAACGGCACCCACTTCACCCAATCCTTTGGCCTATCTCCCACAAAACGTCTCAAATAGGTTTCAAGATAAGTAGTACTGAATTCTAATTGCACTCCCTAAGCCTTAAACAACTCCTTCTAGAAAGTGCTAGTACAGGTGCTATCCCTATTGGAGACAATTGACTGGGGTAGCCCATGTAGCTTGAACACATGTTTCACAAACCGCTGAGCCACCGATTTAGATGTATAAGGATGTCCCAATGGAATGTTTACTTAAGCAATCCACAACAACCCAAGGAATGTTGAAACCATTAGAACTTGGCAATCCCTCGACAAAGTCTATGGTGATGTGAGTCCATGGTTGAGACGAAGTAGGTAAAGGCTGTAGTAACCCGCTAGGGAAAGAATGCTTAGTCTTTTGCTGTTGGCACACAACTCACCCTCTTATAAAGGCCCTCACTTCAGCTTTCATACCTGGCCAGTAGAATTCTTTCTTAACTCTGTCAATGGTTTTATCCACCCTCGAATGTCCACCCCAAGGGATCCCATGTAAGAGCTGCAGGAGTTTATTTTTGAGTGTTGGGTTCTATGCAATGTAAATTCTGCCCTTGTAATATAACAAACCTTCCCTCAAGTTATACTATTGTGATAATTGGTTACCTTGACATTTGGACACTAGTTCCTGCAACTTAGGATCCCCCACATAACTTTGTTTGATCTCACTTACCCACTCTAAAGAGGGTACTGCCAGCAATGCTAAGGAAATTTTCTCATCTTATAGTTTTTTGATAAAAGACCTAAAAGGTATGGTCTCCACTTCTAAATTGTAGTAACCAACACATATAGTTCCTTTTCATAAGTAGGTAGTAAAAGGGCCTTGCCCTTAAGGGCTTGAATATAAAAAGAAATGGGTAGACCTTGTCGCATTAACACAGCTGCCACCCCATTTCTTGAGGCATCACACTCTATTACAAATGATTTTGAAAGGGCTAGCACAGGAGGACTGGTCAGTGTAACAGCCCACTAGAAACTCAATAGTGGAATTTTTATAAGCTTTAGAAATCTCGTGAAAACCCAGTAAGTTTTCATAAATCGATCAATCATGTAGGTTTTAGTCTGTCAACATAATCAATGGTACCACTCACTATGATGCAAGAAGCGTGATTTTATTTATTTAAGATAGTTAGAAGTGTTAGAATGCGATATGGTCTATGCCATTAGACTCAGTTAATTATTTAGGATTTTATAGCACAATAATCTCATTTTCAGTTTTCGGACGAAACGCTTGTTCAAAAACATTGTTTATTACGAGGTACTTCAGGGTTGAATTTTGATAAATGAATTGCACATTAGGTTAGTGAAGATATTTAGGATTTTAAAATGTAAAGTTTAATTTTCACTTTCCTAGAGTGAATAGTAACCTCAATAGTAGAACCAAGTACAGTGTTTTCAGAATCACAATGTAGAATATCTAAATTAGGTTAGAGAAGTTTTATTTGGACATTTGGTAGGATCTTAGCCACCCTTGGTGAATAGTATTGGACACTTGGCACCAAGAGAAACCATGAGATGGATTGTAAAGAAATTAAAGTGTGTGATCATGCCACCTAAGCAAAACCTTATTTCATCCAACCATCCAAATTGTGTCAAACCAAAGAAGATTTCAACCCTAGTGAACCCTAAATGATTGAAATACAATTGAAATCCCAAAAGTTTGGTTGAAATTGAAACCTTAAACAGTTTCTCCAAATCCTAAAATTGGCCTCCAAACTCTATTTGATTCGATTTATAGCATTTTGTTTAATCGGTTGATTAAATCACTTTCACATGCTATTTGTTGGGGGGATTTTCCACAAGACTCCAGGTCCATGGGAACTGGCTTGGACTAGACATAAAGAGGATTCCCCAGAGGACCCCAAAAAGCCGGCCTAGGCCCATAGGGTCTCTCAGCAACCAGAATAAGACGCACGACCCATGGAGGTCGAGCATGCATGCCCTAGTCAGGATGGGACATTACATAGAGCACAAGAAGCCAAACCAGAGAAAAGGGAAGGAAGCATGCCAAAGAAAAGGGATGGGACTCCAAAGCAGCACAGGGAGATCACGCTACGTTAAATAGGTTCACCAAACAATCACGCTGAATTAATGACTGGTCTTAGATGGCCACACCGCATTAAAGACAAACCGAGTACCCTTAGTAGGCTCCAAAAGAGACAAATGATTGTCCCGAACATACTTATCTCTGAAAAAATTCGCCCAAAGAGACTTACCCTGAATAAGACACTAGACAAGTTTGCAATGTAAGGCCTTCTATATTTCGTCAAAATCCCGAATACCCAACCCACCCTCCTCTATAGGCCTACAAATGTTTTTCCAAGTAACCCATTTCTGTTTTCCTCTCCTATCAAAGTCACCCCAAAAGAAAGAACTTAAAAGTCTATTCAAAGCCAAAGTCACATTATGAGTAACCTGTAAACAGCCAGAAGGTGGGTAGCCATACTCGATAGCACATGTTGAAGGAGAATCGTCTGGCCACCAGCAGAAAGCATCTTCATCTTCCAGCCCGCAATCTTCTTATTAATTTTTCCAAGCAACTCACCAAAATCACTAGTTCTGAGCCTCTCATCCACGATAGGAACACCCAAATACTTAAAAGGAAAGGACCCTTCAACAAAACCAGTAGTGCGAAGAAGGGAAGCCTTCCTTTGAAAAAGAATCTTACGAGAGAAATAAATAGCACTCTTTTCTTTACTAAGAAGTTGACTCATCCAAGTTTCATAAAGATTTAGAACCTGCATCAACTTCCTCATAGACCTTTTCCCACCATTCGCAAAAACAACAATATCATCCGCATACATAAGATGAGATATAAGCGGGGTGCCTCTAGCTTGAGAAAATTGAGCAATAGTACCATTATCAAACGGAGTCTTGATAAGGCGAGAGAGCACATCTTGCATGATAATGAATAAATAAGGTGAGAGCGAATCACCCTGCCTTAGATCACATTTCCCTTTGAAAAAATCCAAAGAAGTACCATTCATCATAATTGAATACCAAGGCGTAGAGATGCACACATTAATCAGATTGCAAACACTAGGAGAAAACCCAAAAGCATCCAAAACATGTAATAAAAAATTCTAGTCAACTCTGTCATAGGCCTTAGACATATCAAGCTTGATGACCACATTGCCCCCATTAGACTTTTTATGAATCGAATGAACCATCTCTTGGGTAAGACTAATATTCTCAAAAATATTTTGACCAGGAATAAAAGCTCCTTGTTTATGGGAAATAATCTTTACAAGCAACTTAGTCATACGATTCACAATTATTTTAGCACAAATCTTATAAGTCACCGAACAAAGGCTCATAGGTCTAAATTTATCAAAACCAGTAGGATTTTCCACCTTAGGAATCAAGACATTAAAAGAAGCAGTATAAAACCTAGGAAGAGAATAGTTAAGGAAAAAAATCACAAGTGGCTTCCAGTAAGTCATCTTTAACCAGATTCTAACAAAATCTAAAGAAACCAGAACCAAAACCATCTGAGCCTGGGCTACTGACAATGGGGATACTAAAAAGAGCATCCTTCATTTCCTCAAGAGTAGGTGCTCTACAAATATCCAAATTTTCATCTTCTGTGATGACAGGAGAAATCAGATGACTTAACGTGGGCAAAAGACTACTTCTTTCAACACCCAAAAATTGATTAAAATAATCCACAGCTGCCTGATGAATATTTAAAGGGGAATCTAACACCATTCCATCAGATAAGCACATAGTTTTGACCCTTTTATGACTTTTAGCATTCAAATAAGCATGATAAAATTTCGAGTTCTGATCCCCATCTTTTAACCAGCTTTTTTTAGCCATATGAGAAAGACAGGTGTCCTCTCTGCCCATCCAAGTTAAAAGCTCCAATCTCTCAATGTGACTCTCTAGATCATTAATAATGGTATTAGTCCTACCAAAAACCTGCTTATTACATTCCCTTAGGGCCATTTTGACTCTTTTCAATTTACAAGATAATTTAAACATACTAGAACCATCTCCCTCCTCTTTCCACACCCCCTCAACCAAACGAAGGAAGTCGGCATGATCAGTCCACATATACTGGAAATGAAAGGGGCAAGGTCCATACCTGAATGGGTCTGTACCCATTTGAATCACCAGTGGCGAATGATCTGAAGTCGTTCGAGCTAATACTTGATAAGACACATTAGGGAAATTCTTAAGAAAATTAGAATCAAGGAGACAACGGTCTAACCTAGCCCAGCTCCGAGTTAGCCCGCTTGACCATTACACCAGGTCATTCTCAAGCCTTGATGCAACATTTCTAGCAGGTGACAATTTTGAATGAACAAGTTAAAATCCTCCATCGCTGCAAATGGACTGGGAAGACCACAAACCACCCAAGGAAGATGCCCATGACCATTCGCTGCTAGATCTTCCTAAAGTGTCTTCCTCTCAAGCTGATTACACTTGGCGTACATAATGGTAAGCACATAAATAGACCCATTGTCCTCAACTTTCACAGAAATAAATTGATTGGTTCTAGCTAGCCAATGAATAGAAACAAGAGAGTTTCACAACAACCAAATTTTGCCACCTTAAGCTTCATTAGTTAAAAATGAGTCACAACTGAACCTTCCCAGGAAAGTAGGGATTTTATCTTCTAACAAAAAAGGCTCAGCCAGAGCTATAATATTAGGATGGAACTGTTTAATAAGTTTCCTCAAACGCACCTGAGAAGTGCGAACTCCTAGAATATTCCAAAAAATAAAAGGACTAATCATAAATTAAGTTTGGATGGGCGGGTAGTTACCCTTGTAGAGTACCTTTTATTAAAATTACTAACTGGATTGTGAAGTCCTTTGGGCTCAGAATAGTAGTCTTTCCTCATGTCCTCTTTAAGTCTATCTCTCTCAGTTTCTTGATCTGAATGAGATTCATCTCTGACATCCACTTCATAAAAAGTTTCAGCTTGAACGTCCAATTCTGTATTGATAATATCAGAAGGAGACTCCAAATAGCTTAGAACCCCATTCGGCCCCTTGGATTGGAGCGTTTCATCAAGAGGCCCATCCTCACCAAAGCCCACAGACACTAACATAGCTTCTTTCTCAATGTGAACATTTTCTACTCTCGGATCCGCAAGACTTAGAGGTTCCATACTAGTTCCATTTTTCTAACCTGCAGATTGATCCTCACTTTCATTAACATCAGAAACTAAGTCTGTGGTTGGTGGGCCGAGAGCCACATGAATTTCCTTGTCCCCAGAATCAGGAACTGGGTGTATTAGTTGTATAGCCTTCATGCCCTCCTTATCCAGAGTCTCACTGTTACCATTCTCTATATGTGGATTGTTTGTGATTCCCGCTCCAAAACTAGAAAAACCATAGTCCACTTTGATTCCATCGGTGGCCTCCAAATCATGGATCTTCACATCAGCCAGCGAATCCTTAATTATACTCGGGTTAGACAGAGCCTCCCGATTGCTAGGTTCCCCATGTTCTTCAACCACTACACCCTCAAAATGCACCAAACACTTTTCATTTGTCTGTAAACTACCTTCCACGTGATCTTTCTCTCCCTTAGTTTTACGAGATTTTTGCACCCATATCTTCCTGGCCTTTGCCCTGTATTTTTTTTCCCTTCCACTACACTTTTGTTTGTTGTGACCTTGACAGCGGCGAGTAAGACAGTAAGCCGGCAGAGTCTCATAGATGATCTCTTGCCTTCTACTTCTTGGCATTCCAGGCATACCGATCCAGAAATGAGTGATAGGTTCCTTAGAGGCATCAATTTCTAAACACACTCGTGCCCCATCTGTGTGAGTGGCACAAGTCGTCAGATTGTCCCTATGAATGTACTTACCCAACGGTGCCGTAAACATCTTCAATAAAGATGAGTGATAATAGTTCGGCAGAAGACCCGGCAGAAAACCCAAACTGAAATGGTTGGCGGTTCAAAATCCTCATCAAACTCCGGTGTCCATGCAAATGGTCTATAATGAACACCCTCCATATTGCACGATTCCCTCAAGAGAGCTTTAAGAAAATCTGCTTCATTTGACATGCGAATGAAGATGTTCCTGGGATGTTTCATGGCTGAGACAACCGGCACACTGGACAGACCCTAGCGATTATGGATAAAAGCACGGATGGCATCAAAAGAAGGCCTTTGTCGAAGAAATTTTATCACCATCGAAAATTTAAAGGGCTCAGCAGTCTTGGCAATCTCGTCCGACGAGAACGTGAAGAACATTTCACCATCGACAAATTTTGGCTGCCGGAAAGAAACCACCGTCTCAGGCAAAGGTTGGGGCACTGCTGAAACCAGATCAACAAACGACCGAAGAGGACCTGCCATGGGAGGCTAGCCATCAAGGGCCGCCATGCAGCGGACGCACGTAACGGAAGAAAGAGAAGCGATGAAAACCCTAGCAGAGCAGGTTTTCATGTAAAAGGAAACTTTAAAAAGCATACTTGGTGTTAAAAATTAGACACATAAGTGGTATCCATTATTCACGATAAAATGAGGAAATAATTTACTTTTTCGTTCTCTCCCTCCTGGAGTCTCTCTCTCTCTCTCTCTCTCTCTCTCATAAGCTCTTCTCTTCCTTTCTACAGTCACTCTCTCTATCTCATCTCAAAATTGTAGCCTCTTTCTCCCCTAAGCTTGGAACCATTTCAACGTCACCTCTCTCTCATCTCAAATCGTGCCCACAACATCCAAAATAAGTCTGTTATAAGTCTTTTGGATTGGCTCTTCTTTCTTTCTATCTATCTTTCATTCTTTCTTTCTTCTTTTATATCTTTTTTATTTCCAGTTCCTTTTCTTTGAGAAATGCAAACAAAAATTATTTTAGACAGTAATGTGTCATGTATATAACTCTTTGTTTTATCATTAAAAAGGTCAATAGAGATCTCATGTCTAATGAGATGCTAAAAATAGTATAACAACTAGAGTATTTGCAAGCTAAACTTTGTTCCCGCATGGGAGGATCTTCTTATGAGGAAGTATAGGTATTTCGCAACTTATATATCTTTATTGGTCATTATTACAACAAATTGAACATGTTTTACAAATAAATTCTTGAAGATAAGTTGAGTCATTGACAAAAGTTACTTGATAAAACTAATCATGCAGGTTGTTAAGAAAAAGGGTCTCAATTTTGGCTTGAGTAGAGAGGGAGAAAGAGTCCCCACAAAGGATGTGGATTTCGACTTGTAGTCAGGAGGGAGAGAGTGGAGAAAGAGAGAGAACTTAGACTGAGGAAAAGAGAGTTGATTTGGATTTATTTTTACATACGTATCACCCTCTTATTGGAAGGTGAAAAACTTATTTACGCACCGCGTCTAGTTTGGACCATCTAATGTAATGTGTTTTTTGTTATAAATGATATAATATGAGTATTGCTAAATATAAGTTGCGCATACTCCAAAAGAATATTTAAAAAAAAAAAGTAAAACCTACTTAGAAAAATGTGTTTTTTTTTTCAAAAGGATTGCATAGCAGCCTGAATTTGTACAAATTATTATTTTTTTTAAATTTTATTATTTTTAGTCTTATGTGATTTTGATTCTAACACGTAATAAAAAACAATCAAATTATATTGCAGAAAGTCAACTCTTTTTTTTTAAAGGAGTATGGCACCTCCAAAACTTTATTGAAAACAACTCTCGATTATGCGGAGGAAAAACCTAACAAAACAAAACTATATATAAACCACTAAGCCTTACTAACAAAATACTAAACACCTGCAACAAAGGTGAACCCCACCCAAACATTATTTCCTAAAGCTAGGTAAGCCAAGATAATCCAATCTAATCAAACCTCTTAAATGGAGGGACAAATCATCAGTATCGATGTATGTACAATTCATCCCCTCCTCCCACTTTGCTAAAAAATCTGCTATTTTATTACCTTCTCTAAACTGATGTGTAATCGTGTAATCGAAGTCATGAATAACCTTAATAAGCTCTTTCCAAAAATCCCATAAATACCAAACTGTACAAGAAAATTTTTCCATCCTCTGTACCACCAGCATTGAGTCGCACTCAATCTCCAACTTCCTTATGTCTAGGTCCCTACAAAGCAATAAACCATGAAATAATGCACGAAGCTCAACTTCATTATTTGTACCATAATCAAAATTTGCCGAAAAGCTACCACCACTCATCCTCTATCATTTTCCACTACTCCACCACCCCCACAGCTGCCTGGGTTACCTCTACAAGAGCCATCAACATTGAACTTGAACCAACCTTCTCTTAGCCTCTTCCTAGAAATCTGCATAGGACAACAAAAATTTATAAGCAAAACCTGTATCTCAAGTTCCTCAAGGATAGCATGGTCCAAGCAAGATGCAGTCCCAACCTTCAGAGGCTTCCTAGAAATTAATCGCAACCAAGTTTTAATGGACAACCATACCCTATCCACTGAATCACATCTCCTTTCGATCCTATAGGGGCTTGGATCATTAATGCGTGGGGACTAAAGGAATTGCCGGCTGCCTTACCCCTTCATGGGCCCCTAGGTTCCTCCAGTCAAGATGCATTAATAGGGAACAGAAATGTAGAGAATCCTGTCCCCTGTAGGATTGGTCACATTGAATGCAGCTAAGAGTGGCTAGCCTCAAGGTTGGGCTCTTGTAGTTGACACAAACGGCCGTATTAAATGGAACATCATTGCCATTTGGGATAAATGCCATTATATTGACAAAAAGATACCACAAGAAATCGTTATAAAAAGAGAAAGGTTGACAACAAGAAGGAAGTTACAGGCTCGATATATCTCTCAATCCTTCCCCCAGCCCTTTGAGGAAGGCTGACAATGGGAAGGAGTTTACAGGCTCAAACTTTGAAGAAAGGACCTAACTTTGGCATTGTGATTGAGCTGAAATATTGCATATTTTAGCTATTTAAAACCAATGTATTTTAAATTCATCATGACATTATTATTGGTTTTAAATGGAAAAATGGTTAAAGTGAATAAATCAAAGTTGTGATTTTAATTGATTAAAAGCATGAATTTCTGCTTGAATTCTACCAACTATTGATTACTGTGCATTCTAGTCCATAATTTTTCTTGCTTTCTATTATCATTTGTGTTTGTACCATTGTTCTCCTTGTTCTCCTTGTGCTTCCTAAACAATAGTTGGGATGTAGAGAAGCTAGTGTAGTTGGTGGGGACTGATGTAGCGGAGGCAATTGTTTCTAATCTTGGGGGTCGAAAGCAAGGTGATGACCGTCTTATATGGCTAGTTACGTCGGATGGGTCTTTCCCTACCAAGAGTGTTTGGTCTTTTGTTCGAGTTACTGCTCCTAAATCTCAATGGTCTCATTGGATTTGGCATGGTATTTTGCCAAAGAAATTTTCCATACTCATGTGGAAGGCATTGAATAATAACCTTTCTGTGGATGATCAGATTAGAAGAATTGGTGTCCCTCTAGTTTCCAAGTGCAAATGCTGCCATGAAGGTGCTTTTGAGGATCTCAACCATGTTCTCTATGGAGGTAATATAGCAGTGGCCATATGGAAGTTTAGCCCACATTTGCTAGGCATTCCTTATGTCGCTAGTCGATCATGGAAGGCTACGGTTGAGGCTTGGTTTCATTGAGCTTCAAAGTTATCTCAGCAAAGAGAGATTATGTTGAGGAAAACCAGTAGAACAAACACGTGTTCACTCGGACAGCAGCAAAGCAAAACACTCACTCGGACATGCTTTGACAGCCAATCAACCATGCAGCACATGGACAGCAAAAGAAATGGACATGCTTTGACAGCCAATCACACATGCAGCAATAAACGTGACAGCAGCCACTCACACGATGCAACCATGCAGCACATGGACAGCACTTAAACAAACCATGCACATGCAGCTGCTACAGCAGGAGAACACCAGCTCACACCATAAAAGCAGCAGAACACATTCGGACCATGCAAGGAAACTCACACCATAAAAGCAGCAGACCATTCGGACCACATGACAGCAAACATGCAGACCATTCACCACATGGACAGCACACACACCCACTCACTCGGATGTGCAGCAGCTTCTGCAGCAAGGAAAAGCACACAGCCAGTTCACACATGCATGACAGCAGAGATGTTTGCATAATTTGGCACGTATTCTCCAGAGATGTGAGGAAAAAAATCTTTTACTTAATTGGGAGAAATGCCAATTTATGGTTACTCAGGGCATTGTATTTGGGCATATTGTTTCTTCTGAGGGTATAAAGGTTGACAAGGCAAAGATTGAATTAATATCTAAACTTCCTATCCCTAGGACAGTTAAGGATATTCGTTCTTTTCTTGGTCATGCTGGCTTTTATAGGCGGTTTATTCAAGGGTTTAGTTCTATTGCAAAACCTTTGTGCACTCTTCTACAAAATGATATTGAATTTGTTTGGACTGATGAGTGCCAAAAAGCCTTTGATACCTTGAAAAAGTCGCTTACCACTGCCCCTATTGTGCAACCCCCGCAGTGGGACCTTCCCTTTGAGATTATGACAGATGCTAGTGACTATGCCTTAGGAGCTGTTTTGGGGCAGCGAGTGGATAACAGACCTTTTGTGATTTATTATGCCAGTAGAACTTTGAATGATGCCCAGAAAAATTATACCACTACTGAAAAAGAATTGCTTGCAGTGGTTTTTGCACTTGATAAATTCCGGGCTTATATTCTTGGTTCTCCTGTTACTATTTTCACTGACCACTCTACTCTTAAGTATTTGTTGGCTAAGAAAGATGCAAAACCACGCTTGATTTGCTGGATTCTATTACTTCAAGAGTTCAACATCAACATTAAGGACAAGAAAGGAGTTGGAAACGTGGTAGCTGACCACCTCTCTAGATTGTCATCATCTCCTTCTTCACATGTCAGCCTTTCTCTTGATGATAGTTTCCCGGATGAGCAGTTGTTTGTGGTTGATAGAGCTCCCTGGTATGTTAACATAGTCAATTATCTGGTGACTGAGCGAATGCCTTCTGAATGGTCAACCCAAGATAAGCGTCGGTTTTTATCTTAGGTAAAACA
The DNA here is from genome assembly GCF_018687715.1 of Carya illinoinensis. Classification (NCBI taxonomy): domain Eukaryota; kingdom Viridiplantae; phylum Streptophyta; class Magnoliopsida; order Fagales; family Juglandaceae; genus Carya; species Carya illinoinensis. Next base: position 23,149,831 of record NC_056766.1, on the reverse strand, counting down.
TTTCTACTTTGATGACCCTTATCTTTTCAAATATTGTTCGGACCAATTGATTCGGAGATGCATTCCTGATGATGAGTTTTCTTCGGTATTGAGATTTTGTCATATTGGTGCATGTGGTGGTCATTTTTCAGCAAATAAAACAGTGACAAAAATTTTGCAAAGCGGTTTTTATTGGCCTTCCATGTTTAAGGACGCTTACAATTTTTGTAAAGCATGTGAGTCTTGTCAAAAGTTGGGAGCCATTAGCAAAAGAAACATGATGCCCCTTTCCCCCATTCTTATTTTAGAAATCTTTGATTGTTGGGGAATAGACTTCATGGGACCTTTTCCGGTTTCCTTTGGAAACACATATATTTTATTGGCTGTGGACTATGTTTCAAAGTGGGTTGAGGCCATCGCTTGCAAAACCAATGACCATCATGTTGTACTAAAGTTTTTACAATCTTTGTTTGCTCGATTTGGCATGCCCAAGGTTATCATTAGTGACGGGGGTTCTCATTTTTGCAATAAACCATTTTCTACACTTATGAAGAAATATGGTATCACACACAGAGTTTCTACCCCTTATCACCCTCAAACAAATGGGCAAGCTGAATTGGCAAACAGAGAGATAAAAATCATTCTGGAGAAAACAGTAAATCCTAATAGGAAAGATTGGTCGATTAAGCTTATTGATGCTTTGTGGGCTTATAGGACAGCTTTTAAAACAAATCTAGGGATGTCTCCCTATCGATTAGTTTATGGTAAAGCTTGTCATTTACCTGTTGACATTCAGCATCGAGCTCTTTGGGCCATAAAACATGTTAACATGTCACTTGATGAAGCTTCAGGGTTGAGAAAATTGCAGATCAATGAATTGGATGAAGCTCGTCGGAATGCTTATGACAACGCGCAACTGGCAAAGGAACGCATGAAAATTCTGCATGATCAGAAAATTCATCCAAAGCATTTCACACTTGGCCAGGAAGTTCTTCTTTACACCTCTCGCTTGCATATTTTTCCTGGAAAGTTGAAATCCTGATGGAGTGGGCCGTACATTGTAAAGACCATTCATCCTCATGGCGCGGTAGACATTGTCAATCCGAAGAATGGTAATAGCTTCACTGTCAACGGACAACGTCTAAAGTCATTTCTGAAGGTCTTTGATCCACATGAAGAGATCTTGCTTGTGCAAGACCCCAGGGGAGTGCTTTAAGTTGTTTTTCCTTCTTTACAGTTTTCTTTACTTGCTTTGTTTTTATTTGTTCTTTTGCTTTGATTTTATATTTCATGTTGATTGTTTGTTTTGCTTGCTTAGTTCTGTGCACTTTGTTTTCTTTTGTTCGATTCATTGAGGTTTTCTTTTGTTCGATTTATTGAGGACTATGTATCTCACTAGTTGGGGGGTAGCATGTGTGCACATATAATAATAAAAAAAAAAATTGAAATTTAAGATTTGTGAAATTTGAGCATCTTGGTGGAGTAGTTGAACGGGATCATTTGTGAAAAATTTATTTTCAAGCTTAAACATAGAGCATGATTTTTGATGCATCATGTTTTGTTGATATGTGGCTTGAAACACTGGGATGTTATGCTTATTGAGATGAAACTTGATAAAATTTTTGTAGAACGAAAGGCAAATTTTGAAGGACATTTTGCACATGCTTACGCTTGTAGTGTTCCTTATTTACCATTCATTGATTTAACACTGGAGAAGTAAACTGCAGGACTACCGAGCCATGCCAAAAAAAAAAAAAATGAAAAGATTAGAATGAAAAAAAAAAAATAAAAGAGAGAAAAGGAAACTTAGTGAACTTTCCTAAGTAAAAAGGGCTAGAAACAGTTACCCAAGACTTTGGGGGTTGAGTGTCCAACCTTTAAAAAATAGAGCTGGCGTGAAAACTGCTAGTCCCTTGGGCTTTGAGGTAGTTAGAATCAGCAACGATTAATCTTAAGGTTGAAAAATCCTATGACAAATCATGGCTAGTAATAAGGAACGCACAGCCAGTTTAGCTCCACACACACATTTGAGTTATGAGGAATTTGCCTCAATTCTCCGTGAAAAATTGTTGAGATAGTCTTGATGGGTATAGCCCCTGGTGGTTTAGTGGTAACATGTCACTTTTGTGAGAATTCAGAATTATGTTTGATTGCTTTTGTTTGAATTTCGAGTTTTATGCAATGTTCATCTCAATTAATTTTCACTATTTTGCTCAAGGATTAGCAAAATGCTAGTTGGGGGGTGTGATTGAGCTGAAATATTGTATATTTTAGCTATTTAAAACCAATGTATTTTAAATTCATCATGACATTATTATTGGTTTTAAATGGAAAAATGGTTAAAGTGAATAAATCAAAGTTGTGATTTTAATTGATTAAAAGCATGAATTTCTGCTTGAATTCTACCAACTATTGATTACTGTGCATTCTAGTCCATAATTTTTCTTGCTTTCTATTATCATTTGTGTTTGTACCATTGTTCTCCTTGTTCTCCTTGTGCTTCCTAAACAATAGTTGGGATGTAGAGAAGCTAGTGTAGTTGGTGGGGACTGATGTAGCGGAGGCAATTGTTTCTAATCTTGGGGGTCGAAAGCAAGGTGATGACCGTCTTATATGGCTAGTTACGTCGGATGGGTCTTTCCCTACCAAGAGTGTTTGGTCTTTTGTTCGAGTTACTGCTCCTAAATCTCAATAGTCTCATTGGATTTGGCATGGTATTTTGCCAAAGAAATTTTCCATACTCATGTGGAAGGCATTGAATAATAACCCTTCTATGGATGATCAGATTAGAAGAATTGGTGTCCCTCTAGTTTCCAAGTGCAAATGCTGCCATGAAGGTGCTTTTGAGGATCTCAACCATGTCCTCTATGGAGGTAATATAGCAGTGGCCATATGGAAGTTTAGCTCACATTTGCTAGGCATTCCTTATGTCGCTAGTCGATCATGGAAGGCTACGGTTGAGGCTTGGTTTCGTTGAGCTTCAAAGTTATCTCAGCAAAGAGAGATTATGCTGAGGAAAACCAGCAGAACAAACACGTGTTCACTCGGACAGCAGCAAAGCAAAACACTCACTCGGACATGCTTTGACAGCCAATCAACCATGCAGCACATGGACAGCAAAAGAAATGGACATGCTTTGACAGCCAATCACACATGCAGCAATAAACGTGACAGCAGCCACTCACACGATGCAACCATGCAGCACATGGACAGCACTCAAACAAACCATGCACATGCAGCTGCTACAGCAGGAGAACACCAGCTCACACCATAAAAGCAGCAGAACACATTCGGACCATGCAAGGAAACTCACACCATAAAAGCAGCAGACCATTCGGACCACATGACAGCAAACATGCAGACCATTCACCACATGGACAGCACACACACCCACTCACTCGGATGTGCAGCAGCTTCTACAGCAAGGAAAAGCACATAGCCAGTTCACACATGCATGACAGCAGGAACACTCACACAAGCAGCCTCATTCGGACAGCACACACTCAGACAGCAGCTTTCGGCAAACATGCAAATCACACATGCAGAAAAATAGATGCAGAAAACGTGGACCTACAAACCAACACATGCAAACAATGCAGATCATTCGGACAGAACACCAGCTCACACACACATGCACACATGCAGAAAGCATTCAGACCACATGCTAAAAGCAACTCACGCATGCAGCCACTCGGACAGCAGCCACTCACACCAGTTCACACATGCAGACCAGCAAAGCATCCCCATGTACACGTGCAGAAGCACATCACACATGCAGTAAACATGCAGACCAGTAAACGTGCAGCAGCAGAGTTTTTTTTTTCTTTCTCATGTGAACGGGAAGCAGCAGCAGCAGGGAATGAGTATTCGGTTAGCTGAAGCAGCTGGACGTGCAGCTATTTATTAGCTGGTAGCAGCAGCAGCAGAAGGCAGTTTTTGTTTTGGACTTATTTTCTCTTTGTTTAGAAGCTAGTGGCAGCAGCAGTTTTTTTTTACTTACTTCTTTCCGTTTAGAAGCTAGAGAGAGCTATTGTTTTTTTTTTTGGTTTTTCATTCGGCTACAGTTGAGCAACTAAGTTCTTGAAGTTGCACTTGTTTTCCCGTTTGAGTTTTCTTTCCATATATAGCCGTAGGGCAACCTTGAGTTTATTTTCCTTCTCTTCCGTTTAAGTAGCAGAATTTTCATTTCATTTTCTTTGACTTTTCTTTCTTAATATAGATTGGGCAGTTTTTGTTTTTGCCTACAATGCTTTGTTGTTTTAAGAATTTTTATTAAGTATTAAGAATTGTTTTAGAATTTTATCTCATTAATTGTAATACCTTAATTTCTTTCAAGTGTGCTAGTTGGTTTCATGCAACAAGAGAATTGTTTTAGAAGTCTTTAATCAAGTATGCTGGTTTGTTTCATGAAATAAAGGAATTGTTTTAGAAGTTTTTAATTAAGTGTACTAGTTTAATTTATTGCAAGAAGGGTTTGGTAGAGAGCTTTTGTTTTTGTTTTAGTTGGGTAATTTAATTGTTGTTTGCTTATTTCATGTTATTTATTTTTATTGTTTCATTAAGCTTTCATTTTAATAGTGATTACAATTGTTATGGTTTAATTTGAGAATTTGTGATTTAGATACAATGATAAACCCTAGAATATTGGTTTTATGCATTTTCAATTTTCAATGCATGTTTTGTCAATTACTTTCTAATCTAGTTTAATTCTTAATTTAGTTTTATTAATCTCTGAATTTAATCTGTTAGTCATTTACATTCCAATCCGACAATCAAAAATCTAAAAATATGAATCTAGTCCATGACTAGTAACCTCTTCCATCTATTGTACATATCATCCTCTTGTTTTCTCTTTGTGAAGTTTTTCACATTCTTCAACAAGTTTAATTTTAAGTAACTTTCCCTGAGGAGACGATCTAGGAATTTATTCCTAATTATTACACGACATCCTCCTGCACTTGGGATAGCATTAGTGCTACTCATTTTTGAGTGAGTCACATTGGTGGTGACACAACCACCTTCAGCCCTTTTCTTTTACCCTCACAGGTACCAGAGAGTTTTCATTGCCTAGCAGCTACAAAACACTCATCGACATGTGCATTGATTGTACTTCTGACATGCCTCAACACTGTTTGATGCCCGCGCTCAAACTCGACTTATGTGGGGGAACACCTTTCTTAACTATCCCAGTCTCCCTTCACCATCCAACAAGTGTCCCAGACCCCCTTACCACCCAATCACTCAAGTTGATGGGCATAGGGGTGAACATCCTTCCATAGTGCCCCAGTCCCCCCTCGCTACTCAGCGCGTTTGATTTTAGATCATGTTTGGTGACTTAGGTCAATGCTCCATGCTTGGGCCTTGGCGTCCGAATGCCACCTATTGCAGTTAATTTTAGGGCCCGCTTGGTTACTAAGGCCGATGCTCCATGATCGGGCCCCGATATCCAAATGCCACATAGTGCTGTTGATCTCAAATCCCACCTAATCACTTGGGTCGATGCTCTACACTCGAACCAAAGCGGGTCACTTAGGTAGATGCTTAGAACTTGAAACTTGGCTACCGCTGGGGGAACACCTCTCTAAAGTATCCTAGTCTCCCATCACCACCCAGTATGGTTCATTTCAAATCCCATCTACCAAGGCCAATGCTCCGCGCTCGAAACTTAGGTGCAGTCAATTTCATATCAGGCCAATTCACTTAGGTCAATGCTCCATGCTCAAAACTTGACTGCCGATAGGGAGAACACCGATTCCAAGTATCCTAGTCCCTTATCGCCACTCAGCGTGATCGATTTTAGATCTTGCCTAGTGACATAGATGCTACATGCTCACGCCTCATCCCTCTAAATGCCACTTAGTGTAGTCAATTTTAGATCCGGCCTCGATGTCTCACACGCAAAACTCAACGGTTGCAGGGCAGAACACCCCTTACGAGTGTCCCAATCTCCCTTGGCCATCCAACACAGTTGATTTCAAATCCAACCTGGTGACTTAGGCTAATGCTCTACATTGGCGCCTTGGCATCCAAACTTCACACAATGCATTCGATTTGTCGATTTTAGATCCTGCTTGGTCACTCGAGTCAATGCTCCACGCTTGAACCTTGATGGGCATAGTGGGGAACACCTCTCCCAAGTGTCCCAGTCTGTGACCCAGTGTGATTGATTCTAGATCCTGCCTGAGTTTAGGCAGCCTTTGACTGTTGCTCAAAGTAGTTGACTCCAGATCCTACCTGACCTTGAGTGGCCTCTAACTGTCACTCAACGTGGTCAGTCTTTGACCCAACCTAATTCCTTGGGCCAATGCATCATGAGAAGGTGGACCCTGATAATTCAAAGGACGATAGGAAATCAGGAAGAAAACTCACAATTACAACGGAAAAAAGAATGCCAAAAGTCATATTCACTGAGTATTCCTGTGGTTACAAGGACCCAAGCCAATATAAGGTAACCTCCAACATTGGGTAGGACAAAAAAAAAAAAGGGAAAACATAATGAAAGTCATCTTGAACAATCATGGGCAGGAAATGGGATCACGGAAGACATCAGCCACTAGGTCACACCCTAGGGAGTCCAGGGATTCGCAATCCACTCGAGAGGGAGCTAAGTGAATGGGAGAAGAGTCTTACCGGGGAAAAGATGTTGTTGAGCTAATCAGCCATTTACCCATATCGCCTCCACCCTGGTGCACTCCTTGGTCACCCAAAGGGGTAGCAAAAGCATCCTGAGACCCTAGTGGGTTGAGCTGCTTGCTGGTCCTTTCAGTTTAAAGGGATTGTCTCCCCCACTAAGCAGAACCTTTTTGCTGTGCTACCCGATGAGCCCTCTAGTGGCTGCTTAGCCCCTCGTGGCATCGAAGGCCTCCTAGGAAAGCACGACCTGCCATATGGGACCGGTCGGGAGCGATGAGTTTGGTTTCCCTTCCCATTAAATCAGAGGACTCATCAAGAAATGCACTAAAGAGGTTTTCCTATTAGGGCGAGATGGTCCTTTCTAAACTTGATAAACCTGTGGCTAGAGCTCCCATCGACATGACGCTGCCCAAGTATCCTGCTCCCTAGGGTCTCTCCTGTGGGTACTCGGTGTTGTTGAGTGAAGACTGGTCCTCATTGTCTTTGGTAGATGTTTCGGTTAAACAAACTGTTCTATGGTTGGCAGTCCTTCATTCTTCTTGTGCCTCCACCTTGGGGCATCTCGGCTGGTTAGGACCATAAAGCAAGGAGTGCTCCTCATCATCTCGCCATGCAAAAGGGGTGCCAACGGTGCTATGGTGGAGGCAATGCCAAGGCTAGGGCGAAGGTGATTCTAGGGGTACCTTTTATGGTTGGTGAGCTAGGACTGGGGCATTTCGGAAAGGTGTTCCCCCACCTCCTCTAGTTATGGTTCAAGCATGGAGCATCGACTTGAGTGACTAGACTGGATCTGAAATGGACCATACTAGGTGGTGTTTGGTTGTCGAGGAGTGAGTGTAGAGTAATGGCCTATGTAACCATGTTTAGACGCTGAGGCACGAGCATAGAGCATTGGCCAAAGTAACTATGTGGGATCTGAAATTGACTACACTAGATAGTGTTTGAATGCAAAAATGCAAGCGTAGAGCATTAACCTAAGTCACAGGGTGGGATCTAAAATTGACCGCACTGGGTGGTGAGGGGGAATGACCCACTTGACCAAGTTGGATCTGAAATGGACTACACAAGGTGGCGTTAGGATGCTAAGGCACTAGAGCAAGGCATCGGTCACTAGGGTCAATGCTATGCGCTCAAACCTTGACCAACGTAGGAGGGAACACCTCTTCTAAGTGTCCCAGTCCCCCCTCACCACTTAGCACAGCCGATTTCAGATCCCACCTAGTGACTTAGGCCAATGCTCTGTGCTCATGCCTCGGCGTCTAAATGGCACCTGATGCGGTCCATGTCAGATCTACCCCAGTCACTTGGGTAAATGCTCCACACTCAAACCTTGAGGGGTACACCTTTCCCAAGTGTCCCAACCCCCCCTTCACCACCCAGCGTAGATTTCAAATCTCTCCTAGTCTCGAAGGTCGATGCTCTGTGCTTGCGCCTCAGCATCCAAACACCACAAAGTGCAGTTGATTACATATCCTAGTTTGATGCTTTATGCTTGAACCTCGACAGGCACTGGAAGGAACACCTCTCCCAAGTGTCCTATTCCCCCCTCACCATTTAGCAGGGTCGATTTCAAATCCCACTTGGTTACTTAGGCCAATGCTTTCTGATCACGCTTTGGCATCTAAACTGTACCCAATGTGGTCCATTTCAGACCCAGCATGGTAGCTTAGGTAAATTCTTCGCACTCAAACCTCGACGGGCACACCTTTCCCCAGTGTCCCAATCTCCCCTCACCACACAACATGGTTGATTTCAAATCTCGCCTAGTCCCGTAGGTCGATGCTCTACGCTTGTGTCTCAACATCCAAACACTGCCAAGTCCGATCAATTTCATATCCCAGGTCGATGCTCTGCGTTGGAAGGAACACCTCTCTCAAGTGTCCCAATCCCCCATCGCAACCCAATGCAGTTGATTTCAGATTGCTCGGGTGACTTAGGCCGATATTCCATGTCGTGCCTTAGAATCCTAATGCCACACAGTGCGATCAATTTTTGAACCCAGTGGTAAGTTAGGTCGAAGCTCAATCTCACTCCTATATGTCCAAAGGCCACCAAGTGCAGTCGATTTCATATCCTTCCTAATTACTCAGTCGATTTGCATTTGAATGCTACACAATGCGGTCGATGTTAGATCCCGCTTGGTTGCTTGGGTAATGTTCATCACTAAAATCTTGATGGGCTCACCTCTCCTAAGTGTCCCAGTCCTTCGTCACCACCCAGGAAGGTCGATTTCAAATCCCACGTAGTCTCGTAGGTCAATTCTCTGCTCTCACTCCTCAGCGTCCAAAGGCCACCAAGTGCAGTTGATTTCAGATCCCACCTAGTCACTCAAGTTGATGCTCTATGCTCAAACGTTGATGGGAGCAAGAGGGAACACCTCTCCCAAGTGTCCTAGTCCCCCCTTGTCACTCAATGTGGTTGATTCCATATCTCGGCTAGTGACTTAGGCTGATGCTCCGCCCTCACGCCTTAGCATCCAAACGCCACACAGTGCCATTGATTTCAGATCCCGCTCAATTGCTTGAGTAAATGCTTCGCACTCAAACCTCGATGGGTGCATATCTCCTGAGTGCCCCATTCCCTCGTCACCACCCAACACATTTCATATCTCACTTGGTCGATTCTCCATGCTTGACCCTCAATGTCTAAGCCCTACTAAGTGCAGTCAATTTTAGATCCCACTTGCTCACTCGAGTTAATGCTCTCTGCTCGAACATCGATGGGCATAGGAAGGACACATCTCCCAAGTGTCCTAGTCTCACTCACAACTCAACAATGTTGATTTCAAATCTTTCCTAGTGAGTTTAGTTGATGCTATGCCCTCATGCCTTAGTGTCTAAATGCTAGACAATGCGATCAATTCTAGGTCCTAATAGGTTACTTAGGCCAATGCTTCCCCCTCGAACCTCGATGTCCAAACAAAACCTAGTATGATCCCATGTGGTCACACAGGTCGGTGCTCCATGCTCAAACTAGATGGGCATAAGAGGGATGAACTCTTCCAAGTGCCCTAGTCCCCTCTCACAACCCAACACAGTGGATTTCAAATCCCGCCTAGTGACTTAGGTCGATGCTCTATGCTCGTGCCTTGGTGTCCAAACACTAGCTAGTGTAGTTGATTTTAGATTCAGCCAATCACTCGGGTAGATGCTCCATACTCAAACCTTGATGGTCGTAGGGGGAACATCTCTCCCATGTGTCCCAGTCCCCCCTCGCCACCTAGCGTGGTCAATTCCAAATCCCTCCTGGTCTCGTAGGTCGATGTTCTATAGTTGTGCCTCAGTGTCCAAATGCCACCAAGTGTTATTGGTTTCCAATCCCCCCTAGTCATTAGGAGTGAAGCTTTGCGCTCAAACCTCAATGATCGTAGGAGGGAACACCTCTCCCAAGTTTCCCAGTACCCCCTTGCCACCTAATGTGATCGATTTCAAACCCCTCCTGATGACTTAGGCTGAAGCTACAAGCTCACACCTCAAGATTCAAACTCCACCTTATCCAGTCGATTTCAGATCCTGCCTAGTCGCTCGGATAAATGCTCTACACTCAAACCTCTACGGGTGCACCTTGCCCAAGTGTTCCAGTACCCCCTCACCACCCAACACGATTGATTTTAGATCCCGCTTGGTCTCGTAGGTCGATGCTCTGAACTTGAGCCTCAATGGGTGTAGGAAGGAACACTTTTCCGAGTGTCCCAGTCCCCCCTAATGCCACCAAGTGTGGTCAATTTCAGATCCTGCCTAGTGACTTAGGTCAATGCATTGACGCACACCTCAGCGTCGAAACACCACCAAGTGTAGTCAATTTTAGATCACCCTCAATGGTCGTAGGATGGAATAACTCTCCCAAGAGTCCCAGTAGCCCCTTGTCTCTCAACGCAGTCAATTTTAGATCCCTTCTGTTGACTTAGGCTATTGCTACCAGCTTGGGCCTCGATGTTCAAATTCCACCTAATGCGATTGATTTCAAATCCCACCTGGTCACTTGGGTAAATGCTCCACACTCAAACCTTGATGGGCGAACCTCTCCCAAGTGTCCCAGTCCCCTACACGACCCAGCATGGTCAATGTTTTATCCTACCTGGTCTCCTAGGTCGATGCCCCGTGCTTGCGCCTTACCTCTGACTGCCACTCAATGTGGTCAGCCTCTGACCCAACCTCGTTCCTCGGGTCAATGCACCACGACAAGGTGGACCCCCAATAATTCAAAGGATGATAGGAAACCAAGAAGATAAACTCACAATCACAAGGGGGAAAGAATGCCAAAAGTTATATTCACTAAGTATTCATGTGGTTACAAGGACTCGAGCCAATATGAGATAATCCTCAGCATTGGGCGAGACCATAAAAAGAGAGAGAGAGAGAGAGAGAGAGAGAGAGAGAGAGAGACGATAAGAAAGTCATCCTGAATAGTCATGGGCCGGAAGTGAGATCATGGAAGACATCAGCCATCTGGTCACACCCTAGGGAGTCAAGGGATTTTCTGTCCACTCGGGTAGGAGCAAAGCTAATGGGAGAAGAGTCTTACCGAGGAAAGGATGCAATTGAGCTAATCCAACATTGCCTCTACCCTAGCACACTCCTTGGTCACTTAGAGGGGTAGCAGAAACATCCTGAGAGAATGGCAGGGTAGGAACTCTCTCAGGAGGAGTGGATTTGGATCACCGTGAGCTACTTGCGAGTCCCTTCAGTTCAAAAGGGACCATTTTGCCCTCCAAGCATAACCTCTTTGTTGTGCTACCTGATGAGCCCTCTGATGGCTGCTTAGCCTCTTGCGACATCAATGGTCCCCTAGGTAATCACAACCCGCCACGTGAGATTGATTTCCCTTCTCACTAAACAAGAGGGCTCATCGAGTGTAGAAAAGAGGTTTCGTTAGGAGTAGTGCTCGTTGGGTGTGGCTCCCACCAACACAATGCTGTCCAATAATCCCACTATGTAGGGTCTCTCCCATGGGAACTTGGTGTTGCTAAGTGAAGACTAGTCCTCATCTTGTACCGATGGTTTGGTTAAATAGGCAGCTCCGTAGTTGGCGGTCATTTTGCTCTTCCAATGCCTTTGCCCTTGGGCATCCCAGTGGATCTGGATCGTAGAGTGAGAAGGGTGCCTCGTCATCTTGCCCTGCAGAAGGGGTGCCAATAGGGCTAAAGTGGAGGCAATGCTAGGGTACCTTGTATTGGCTTGGGACTTTATAACCACATGAATACTTAGTGAATATGACTTTTAAAGTTCTTTTTGCCTCGCGATTGTGAGTTATATATCTTCTTGGTTTGCCACGTCGTCTTTTGAATTATTGGGAGCATAAACATCTAATGTGGTCACACGGGTAGATGTTCCACACTTGAATGCAACATGGGTAGGAGGGAAGACCTCCCCCAAGTTTCCCAATCCCCCCTTGGCACTCAACACAGTCGATTTCAGATCCTGCCTGGTGACATAAGCTGATGCTTTGTGCTCGCGTCTCTATGTCTAAATGGCACTTACTGTGGTTGATTTTAGATCTAGCCTGGTCGCTCTTGTAAATGCTCCACACTTGAACCTCGACGTGCATAACTCTCACAAGTGTCGCAATTCCCTATCACCGCCCACCACAATCGATGCTTTGCGCATGCACTCGAAATGCCACCAAGTGCGATCAATTTCAAATCCCCCTTAGTCACTCGGGTCGATGCTCTGTGCTCGAACCTCGATGGCCATAGGAAGGAACACCTCTCTCAAGTGTTCCAGTCCTGCCTCACTACCAATGTGGTTGATTTCAAATCCCGCCTGATGACTTAGGCTGATGCTCCACTCTCGTGCCATAGTGTCCTAATGCCACACAATGCCTCAGCGTCCAAATGCCGCTAAGTGCGATGGATTTCAAATCCCCCCTAGTCACTTGAGTCAAAGCCCATGCTAGAACCTCTATGGTTGTATAAGGGAACACCTCTCCTGGTCATGTAGGCCAATAGTCTACACTCACGCCTCTACATCCAAACACCACGTAGTGTGGTCTATTTCATATCCGTCTTGGTTGGCTAGTTTGATGCTCCTTGCTTAAAACTTGACAGGTTCAGGGTTAATACTTCTCCCAAATTTTCTATTCCCCTCTCACCACCAAGCATGGTCGATTTTAGATTCCACACTTGATGCCCCGTGCTCATGCCTTGGCATCTGATTGCCACCTGTGCGGTCGATTTTAGATCCCACCTGGTTAGTTAGGTCTATGCTCCATGCTCAAACCTCAGCATCCAAACACCACCCAGTGTAATCTCAAATTCTGCCTGATCACTCGGGTCCAAACACTACGCTCAAACCTTGGCGGGTGCAAGGATTTACACCTTTCCCAAGTGTCCCAGTCCCCCCACTACGCCTCGTGCAGTAGATTTCAAATTATACAATGTGACTAAGGCCAATTCTCCATGCTCGCCTCAGCATCCAAACGCCACCCAATGTTGTGGATTTCATATTCGGCCAGGTAACTTAGGTCGATGCTCCACTCTCGAACCTCAACGAACACAGAGGGGACCACCTCTTCCAAGTGTCCCAGTCGCCCCTCTCCAACTAGTGTTGTTGGTTCCATATCTTGATTTAGCTTGGGTGGCATCTGATTGCCACTCCAACTAACCCTCCAACCTTTTCACCCTTTCCTCAAGGCTGAGAGGATGTACGTGAAGAGATTGGTGTCTGTACCCCAAGCAGCCCACTTCGCGCCATTGTACCTTGGGGCAGTCAGAGCCCATATAGTGTCCTCAGCATTGATGAAGTTGTTAGCCCTATCCATGAAGTCTCGTAGCATCGCATGGGAGTGCGTTGACGCTGGCATCCAAAAGGCTTGCTGACCCTATTAGGCCAAAATAATATCAGATTCAATAGACAATGCCAACTATTGAAGTGTGTTTCGTAACAGCTTCGCAACAACAACACTCTTGTACTTGCGAGGGCAGAAGAAAAGGTGGCAAAGGGTGGTCGTGTCACCTTTGATGCCAAAGTCAGGTCTTTTCTTCAAGGACCAGGAAAGCAAAAAGCTATGGAAGTTAGAGAAATCAAGAGCTCGAGGATGGTGAGAATAATAAAAAGGGACCAAGCAAGGATCTAAAATTGATTGTGCTAGGTGGCGTTTGCACGCCTTGGCGCAAGCGCATAGCATCAGCTTTCATGACAAGGTTGGATTTAAAATTGACCGCATTGGGTGGCAAAGGGGGACTGGGACACTTGGGAGAGGTGTTCCCCCTTATGCCCATGAAGGTTGCCCTGGCTATCGGCCTGGGTGTTCAAGCAGAATCTCAAATCAACTGCATAGGGTGGTGCTCAAATGACATGACGTGAGCACAAAACATTGGCCTAATTCAATAGATGGGATCTTAAATTGATTACAAAGGGTGGCTAGGGGGGATTAAGGCACTTGGGAGAGGTGTTCCCCCTACGCTCGTCAAGATTAGAATGCAGACTATCAATCAACTGACTAGGCTGAATCTAAAATTGATCACACTTAAGAGCATCAGCCCGAATGACTAGGCGAGATTCAAAATCAACTACACTGGATGGCATTCTGACGTCAAGGTATGAACATAGAGCATCAGCCTATGTCACTAGGCAGGATCAGAAATTGGCGGCACAAGGTGGCTAGGCGGGATTGGGACACTTCGGAGAGCTATTCCAATTATGCCCATCAAGGTTCAAGTGCAGAGCATTGATCTGAGTGACCAAGCAGGATTTGAAATCTACCATAATAGGTGGTGATTGGATGCCTAGGCTCGAGTACAAGGCATCAGCCTACGAGACTAGGTGGAATCTGAAATCAACTTTGTTGGATGGTGAGTGGGGACTAGGACACTTTTTCGTGGTTTCGCTTCAATGTCCAAATGCCACCAAGTGTGGTTGATTTTGGATCCCACCTGGTCACTTAGGTCGATGCTCTTCGCTTAAACCTCAATGGGTGCAAGAAGGAACACTTCTACTAAGTGTTAGTCCCCCCTCGCCACCCTACATAGTGACTTCGGCAGATGATTCACCCTTACACCTTAGCATCCTAATGCCACATAGTGTGGTCATTTTTAGATTCTGCTAGTTACTCAGGTATATGCTCTGACTCATGCCTCTGCGTACAAACACCACCAAGTATGGTCTATTTCCTATCTCCCCCAGCCACTCGGGTTGAAGCTATGCACTTAAACCTCGATGGTAGTAGGAGGGCACACCTCTCCCAAGTTTCCCAGTACCCTATTGCCAGCCAAAGCGATCAATTTCAGATCCCTTCTGGTTACTTAGGTTGAAGCTACATGCTCATGCCTTAGCATTCAAACACCACCTGATGCGTTCAATTTCAAATCTCGCCTAGTCTATCGGGTAAATGCTTTCCACTCAGCCTCGACAGGTGCAACTCCCATCTTTGTGCTTGCACCCCACTATTCAAAGCACCCAACACGGTCAATTTTAGATCTCGCCTGGTCAAGTAGGCCGATGCTCTATAGTCACACCTTGATGGTTCACTCTAGATCCTGCCTGGTCACTCAGTTTGATGCTCTAGCATGAACCTCGAAGGGAAAAGATGGGAACAACTCTCTCATGTGTCTAAGTCCAAACATCGCACAATGCGGCCGATTCTAAATCCTGTCTGTTCACTTATGTTGATACTCTTTGTTGAACCTAACTAGCGTGAGGGGAACACTTCTCCTAAGTTTCCAAGTACCCACTCATCACCCAGCATGGTCGATTTGAGATCCTGCCTGGTCTCATAGCTCTAACTCACCTCTTGGCATCCAAACACCACCAGGTGGGGTCGATTTCAAATTTGGCCTATCACTTGGGTAGATTTCTACACTCGTACCTCGATGGGCATGAGGGGAACACTTCTCTCAAGTACCCCAATACCTCTTTGCCACCAAGTGCAGTCAATTTTAGATCTAGTTAGGTGACTTAGATTGATGCTTTATGCTCACACCTTGTTGTTTGAACGCCACCCAATGCAGTTAAATTTAGATCCTGCTTGGCCACTTGGGTTGATGCTCCGCCCAACCTTGGAACTCAAACCTAGACACTCAAAGGGGAAACACCTCCCCTAAGTGTCTCGATCCCCTTCGCCACCCAGCGGGGTTGATGTCAGATCCTGCCTAGTGACTTAAGTTGATGCTCCACAATCGCACCAAGGCATCTAAACCCTGCCTAGTGTGGTCGATTTCAGATCTTGCCTAGTCACTTGAGGTCCCGCAAGGATTGGGTGAAAAGGTTAGAGGGCGAGCTTGTTACCGTGAACAAGAAGCTTGTTTGGATCACGCGCTAGATTGAGGGGGCTAAACATCTCTGTAATCAAGCCTGGAGCAGAGAATATTCCTTGGGGTTAGAGAGGGTGATAGGACACCTGGCCAAGAACCCTCACGATGCCGCTGGGACTTTGTACTTGGCTTGATTTGCTCCTTCCTGAGTGGACAGTGAGTCACTTGACTCCCTAGGGTGAGACCTGATGGTCGATGTCTTACATGATCCTGATTCCCGCCCATGACCATTTGTGTTGACTTTCTTTTTGTTTCTCTTTTTAATTTGAGTGTCTCGCCCGATGTCAGGGGGTTGGGTCATTGTAACCACATGAATACTTTGTGAATATGACTTTTGGGGTTCTTTTTTTTCCTTGTGATTGTGAGTTTATGTCTTCCTAGTTTGTTGTTGGCCCATGGAACGGGGCTAGGTCAGAGGCTAGATCTAAAATGAACCACACTAGGGTTTTTTGGATGCCAAGTGTAAGCGTGGAACGTCAGCCTAAGTAACCAGGTGGGATCTGAAATTGTTCACACTAGGTTGCATTCGGATGCCAAGGTGCGAGGATGGCGCAGCGGTTTAATTCAGCAGGTAGGATTAGGGCACTTTGGAGAGGTGTTCCCCTTGCACCCGTCGAGGCTCAAGCATTGAACATCAACTTGAATGACCAGGCGAGATCTGAAATGGATCTCGCATCGGGTTTGGGGCACATGGGAGAGATGCCCCCTGCTGTTGATTTTAGATCTCACCTGGTCTCATAGATCTATACTTTACTCTCACATCTCCATGTCCAGCCGCCACCCAGTGTGGTTGATTTTAGATCCCACCTAGTCACTTGGGTCAAGGCTCCATGCTTGAACCTTGATGGGTGCAAGAGGAACACTTCTCCCATGAAATCAATTTTTGATCTTGCTTGGTCACTTAGTTTGATGCTCCGCACACAAACCTCGAAGGGCAAAGGTGGGAACTCCTCTCCCATGTGTCTCAGTCACCCTGGCCACCTAGTACGGTTGATTTCAAAGCCCACTTGGTGCCCCAATCCCTTCTTGTCATTTGAATGCCACCCAGTGCAGTTGATTTCAAATCCAACTTGGGCACCTAGGTAGATGTTCTTCATAACCTTAATGGGCCATGGGGAAACACCTCTCTCAAGTGTCTCAATCCCCCTCACCACCCAGAGCGGTTGATTTCAGATCCCACCAAGTGACTTAGGAAGATGCTACAAAATCGTGCCAAGGCATCCAAACATCGCCTAGTGTGGAGGATTTTAAATCTCACTTGGTCATGCCAGTCGATGCTCCAAGCTTGAACCTAGGAAGGGAACAAGGGAACACATCTCCCATGTGTCAAAATCTTTCCTTGCCGCTCAGCATAGTAGATCTTAGATCTTGATTAATGACATAGGCTGATGTTTCACACTTGTGCCTTATCGTTTGAATGCCACCCAGTGCGATTAATTCCAGATCCATCCTAGTCACTCAGGTTGATGCTATGTGCAACCTCTAGGGCACAAAAGGGAACACCTCTCTAGGGCACGAAGGGTCCCAGTCCCCTTGGCAACCCAGCATGGTCAATTTCATATCCCTCCTGGTCACGTAGGCCGATGCTTCAAGCTAGCTCCTTGGTGACGAAATGCCACCTATTGCGGTGGATTCGAAATCCTGTGTGCCCACTTAGGCCGATGCTCTACACTTAAATCTCAAAGGGAGCTTGGGAGAACACCATTCCAAAGTGTCCCAGTCCCCCTACGCCACCTTGCATGGTTGATTTCGGATCCAACTTGGTGACTTAGGATGATGCTCCGCTCTTCCGCCTAGGTGTCTAAATGCCACCTAGCCTAGTCGATTTTAGATTTTGGCTAGTCAGTTAAGTTGATGCTTTGAGCTCAAACCTCAACAAGCACAACAGGGAACACCTCTCTCAAGTGTCCCACTCACCCTCTCACCCAGTGCAATTGATTTCATATCCCACAGGGTCACGAAAGTTGATGCCCCCTTTTGTACCTCAGCATAAAAAAGCCACCTTGTGTGATTGATTTTAGATTTCTCCCTATCACATAGGTTGATGCTCCGTGCTCGTGCCTTGATGTCCAAACACCACCTAGTGCGGTCGAGTCTAGATCCCGCCTGGTCACTTGGGTTTATGCCCTGCACTCGAACCTCAACCAACATAGGGGGAAAACCATTCCCAAGTGTCCTAGGCCCCCCTTGCCACCCAATGAGGTAGATTTTAGACTTACCTGCGTCCAAATGCCACCATTGAAGTCAATTTCAGATCCCTCTTGGTCACTCAGATCGAGGTTCCACACTTGAACCTTGACAGTTGTAGGGGGAACACCTCTCCCATGTGCCCCAATCTCCCTTGCCACACAGTGCGTTCAATTTAAGATCCCAAATATTCTAGTATATCAATGCTCCACACTCACACCTCAGTGTCCAAATTCTACCTAGTACAATTGATTCCAGATCCCGCCTGGTCACTCAGGTCAATGATCCGTGCTCGCACCTCTACGCGTGTAGGGGTAACACCTCTTGCAAGTATCCTACGCTCCTTCGGCACCCAGCGTGGTCAATTTTAGATCCCGCCTAGTGACTAAGATTGATGCTTTACACTGGCCCCTCTAGGTCCAAATGCGACACATTGGAGTTGATTTCAGATCCCACATGGTTACTTAAGCTGATGCTCTATACTTGTGTCTTGACATCCAAACGCCTCTTAGTGCAGTTGATTTCAAATCCTGCCTCCACGGGCATAAGGGAACACCTCTCCCATGTGGGGTTCTCCTTTGCCACCCAGCAAGGTCGATTTTGGATCTCGCCTGGTCTCTTAGGTCGATGCTCTACGCTCACACCTTAGCATCCAAATGCCACCCAGTGCGGTCAATTCTAGATCTAGCCTAGTCACTCGAGTCGATGCTTTGTGCTCGAGCCTCGACAGGTACAGGGGGATTACCTCGCCTACACGGTTGACTTCAAATCCAATGTGGTTACTTTGGTCGATGCTTTGCGCTCATGCCTCATGGTCCAAAAGCCGCTTAGTGTGGCTGATTCCAAATCTTGTCTGGTCACTAAGGGCAAAGATGGGAACACCTCTCCCATGTATCGCACTCCCTCCATGCCACCAAGCATGGTCGATTTCAGATCTCACTTGGTGACTTAGGCCAATGCCATCATGCCATCATGTGCCATCATGTGCGGTTGATTGAAGTTCCTGCCCGGTAACTCAGGTTGATGATCCAGACAGGTAAAGGGGTTAACACCTCTCCCAAGTTCTCCAGTCTCCATGCCCCCTAGTGGGGTAAATTTTAGATCCCAGCTAGTGACTTAGGTCAATGCTCTACACTTGTAACTTGTTGTTTGAATGCCACCCAATGTGGTTGATTTTAGATCCTGCTTGGTCACATGGGTTGATGCTCTGCTCAACCTTGGTGGGCGCAAGGGGGAAAACCTCTCCCAAGTGTCCCAATCCCCTCTTGCCACCCAGCGTGGTTGATTTGTGATCCCACCTTGTCTTGAAGACCGATGCTCCACGCTTGCACCTCACCATTCAAATGCCACCAATCGTAGTCAATTTTAGATCTCGCCTAGTCAAGGAGGCCGATGCACTGCACTAGGGGTGTAACCGGTCCTGTTTGGTCCGGTTTTGAACAAAATTTAAGACCGAACCGATATGTACCGGTTTTACATTTTTCAAAACCGATTATGCACCGGTTACCCTCCTAAACCGGTACTCCGGTTTTACCGGTTTCCAGTCCGGTTCGGTCCGATTTTACCGGTTTTAATGTACTATATTATATATTATATAATATATAGTATATTATAGTATATAATACTATAGTGATAATATATTGTAGTATATTAGAATATATATTATAATTGTATTATAGACTATAATGATATATTATAATATATAATATAATGACATATTATATTATATTATAATCTATGGTGATATAGTATAAGTATAACTATTAATATGCACTATATAATATTAGTATAACTATTAATACAATAAGCAAAATGATATAAGATTTTAAAATTTAATATTATATTAATTAGTAATTTATTACAAAACTATTTTATATATAATTATATATTATATATAATATAAAAAATTAAAAAATATATAAATCGGTCCCATCCGATTTTAGAAAAAGAAAAATTAGAACTGGACCGATTTTGACCGGTTTTAAGAAAACTAAAACCGGTATCGGACCAAACCAACCTTGGAACCGGACCGATGCCACCGGTTTGGTTCGGTCCGGTCCGGTTTACCGGTTTATCGGTTTTTTTTTACACCCTTACTCCGCACTCATGCCTTGGAGGTCGATTTCAAATCCCACCTGGTCACTCAATTTGATGCTCCATGCACGAACCTTGTAGGGTGAAGGTGGGAACACCTCTTCCATTTGTCCAAGTCCCCCCTGGCCACCCGGAGTGGCTGATTAAAGATATTGCCTAGTCACTCAAGTCTATACTCTGAGTTTGAACCTCAATAGGCGGAGGGGGAACACTTCTTCCAAGAGTACCAGCTTGGTCAATTTTAGATCTCACCTAGTGACTTTGGTTGATGCTCTACAATCACGCAAAGGGGTTAAAAAGATGCTTAGTGTGGTCTATTTTAGATCCTACCCGGTCACTCAAGTTGATGCTCTGCACTCGAACCTCGATGAGCGGAGGGGGGAATACCTCTCCCAAGTTCCCCAACCCATATTGCCACCCAAGACAGTAAAGTTTAGATCGCGCCTTGTGATGTAAGTCGATGGTCTGATCTCATGCCTTGGTGCAAAAGTGCGATCGAGTGTGGTTGATTCTAAATCCTACCTAGTCACTCGAGTTGATTTCAAATCCCTCTTGCTCCATGCTTGAACCTCAAAGGGTGAAGATGGGAATGCCTCTCCCATGTGTCCCAGTCCCCCCCTCCACCTGCTTGGTCAATTTTAGACACTGCTTGGTGACTTAGGTTAATGCTCCGCCCTTGCGCCATAATGTCAAAACGCCACACAATGTTGTCGATTATAGATCCTACATGGTCACTCAGGTCGATACTCTGCATTGAACCTCTCCCATGTGCCGCAGTCCCCCCTTCACCCTGCGTTGAACCCCTAAGTTTTCCAGTCCTCCTTGCCACCTGGTGCAGTCGATTTCAAATCCTGCCTAGTCTCACAGGTTGATGCTCTGACCTGTGTCTAGGCTTAGAAATACGACCGCCCGGGGGGGGGGGGGGGGAGGGGTCACTTTCAAATTCAGCCTAGTCACTTGGGTCATTGCTCTGCACTCGAACCTCGATGGACACAAGGGGAAACACCTCTCCCAAGTGCACTAGTCCCTCTTCGCCACCTAGTGTGGTCAATTTTTTATCCAATTAGGTGACTTAGGTCACTGCTCTACACTTGTGCTTTGTTGTTTGAATTCCACCAAGTGCGGTTGATTTTAGATCCAGCTTGGCCACTCAGGTCAATGCTCTACGCAACCTTGACACTCAAACCTGGACTAGCATAGGGGAAACACCTTTCCCAAGCGTCCTGATCCCTCTCACCACCAAGAACGGTTGATTTTAGATCCCACCTAGTGACTCAATTGGATACTCCAAAATAGTGCCAAGGCATCCAAACACAACCCAGTGCGATCGATTTCAATGCTCCAAGCTCATGCCTCAGCATCTAAATACCAGTGGATGGAGTCAATTCTAGATCCCCTTGTTCCCTCGAGTTGAACCTCAATGGACGCAGAAGGGAACACCTCTCCCAAGTGTCCTAGTCCCCCCTCATCACCCAGTTCAGTAGATTACAAATCCTGCCTCAACTTGGGTGGCCTATGATCACCATTCAACACAGTTGGCCTCTAACCCAACCTAATTCCTTGTGTCCATGCACTACGGCAAGACAAACCCCATTAATTTGAAAGACGACACAACAAACTTGGAGGACATATAACTCACAATCACAAGGCAAAAAGAACTCCAAACTTGGAAGACATATAACTTGAGCCACAAGCGCGAAGTATTGACCTTGGTCACTAGGGAAAATCTAAAATTGACCGTGCTAGATGGGCAAGGGGGACTGGGACACTCCTTAGTGGTTTCCCCCTGCACCCATCGAGTTTTGAGCCAAGGGCATCAACCCAAGTGACCAGATCGGATCTGAAATTGATTGCACTAGGTGGCATTTGGAGGGCCGAGGTGCTTGGTGTTCTCCCCTACGGTTGTTGAGTTTCAAGTATGGAGCATCAACCTTAGTGAATAAGCTGAAATGAACTTGATTGGACTGGGTGGCGTTTGGACTTTGAGGCGCGAGCACGGAGCATCGATCTTCATTGGCAGGTTCTAAAATCAATCTTGTTGGGTGGTGAGGGGGGACTAGGTTACTTGGGAGAGGTGTTCCCCTTGTGGCAATTGAGTTTTGAGAGTGGGGCATCAGTCGGAGTGAGCTACTAATGTTTGAGTGCAGAGCATTGACCCAAATGATCTGGTGGGATTTAAGATCGATAGAACTAAGAGGCATTTGGATGCCTAGGCCCAAGAGCGGAGCAACAACCTAAGAAACTAGGTGGGATCTGAAATCGGTTGCACTAGGTGGCATTCAGAATCCAAAGTGCAAGCACAAAGGATTTATCAATGAGACCAGGTGAGATCTAAAATGGACATCGTTAGGTGGCAAAGGGGACTGGGACACTTGGGAGAGGTGTTTGCCCCTACACTCGACCACAGAGTATTTACTCGAGCTACCAGGTGGGATCTGAAATAGACCACATTAGGTGGTGTTTGGACATGAACGCGCGAGCGATGAATATCGACCTAAGTCACCATGAGGGATCTGTAATCGACCATGCTGGGTGTCGAAGGGGCACTGGAAAAGTAGGGAGAGGTAATCCCCCTACATACATTAAGGTTTGAGCATAGAGCATCGAACCATGTTGATGTGTGTAAGTACAAATAACGTGCATGTTGATGCATGTTTTGTAGCTACCCGGCAACAAAAACTCTCTAGTACCTATGATGGCAGAGAAAAGGGGCTGTGGGTGGTTGGAGCGTGGAGAGGAGTAGGAAAGGAAGAAAGTAGAAAGGAGTTCCCCCTGTGCCCATCGAGGTTCGAGCGTGGAGCATCAACCTAAGTGACCAAGAGGGATCCAAAATCTGCAAATCGACCCCACTGGGTAGTGTTTGGATGTTGTGATGCAAGCATGGAACATCGGCGTAAGTCACTTGGTAGGATCTTAAATTGATCACACTGGGTGGCCAACGGGTCTAGGACACTCCCAAGTGGTGTTCCCCTATGCCCGTCTAGTTTTGAGCGAGAGGCATCGACCCAAGTGACAAGGCCGAATTTGAAACCGACTGCACTAGGTGTCAAGTTTCGATAGCACTAGGTGTCAAGAGGGGGACTAGGACAATCAAAGCAAATGTTGATGCGTGTTTTGTAGTTGGTAGGCAATAAAATCTCTGTGGTACCTATTAGGGTGGAAGAAAGGGGATATGGGTGGTTGCGTCACCACCAATGCCAAAGGTAGATCTTTTCTTTAAGAACTAAGAAAGTAGGAAGCCATTGAAGGTTTAAGAAATGTATCAAGCTTGTAACCTCTTTCCCATTGTTAGCCTTCCTCAATTTATAGCGATTTCTCATTGGATACTTTCATCACTATAATGATATATGTCCTGGATGGCATGATATCCTATTTAATGCGGTTGCCCATGTCAACTATAGGAGCTCAACGTCGACCTAAATTCAATGCGGGCAACCCAGCATGGGATAGGATTCTTGGCATGTAGGATTCTTGGCATGTTTGTTCCCCATTAATATGTGGTGACTGGAGGAACGCAGGGGCCCAAGAAGGGGTAAGGCAGCCAACGGTTCCTCCAATCACCACGCGGGAAACAAACAGGTGTGATCCTGTCCCCTACAAGATGGGCTGCATTGAATGTTGTTTGGAGCGAGGTCTGGCTCCTGTAGCTAATTGGAATGGTGACATCATGCCATCTAGGACAAATGCATTATAGTGACAGAAGGATCATACGAGAAATTGACTATAAATAGAGGAAGTCTGACAACAAGAAGGAGGTTACATGTTCAAAATATCTCTCTAACTTTCCATAGCTTCCTGCTTTCATGGTCCTTGAAGAAAATACTTGACTTTGGTACATTTGTTCCCCCTACATCTATCGAGGTTCAAGCGTAGAGCACTTACCCAAGCTACCAGGCATGATCTGAAATCGACTGTACTAGGTAGTGTTTGGACACTAAGGTGCAAGCAAGGAGCATCGACTAAAGTCATAAGCATGATCTAAAATCAACCATGCTGGGTGACAAGGGGAGACTAAGACACTTGGGATAGTTGTTCCCCCTATGCTAGTTGAGGTTCTGACACAGAGCATTTACCTGAGCTACCAAGCGAGATCCAAAATCAACTACACTAGGTCATATTTGGACACCGAGGCGTGTACAAAGAGCATTGACCTACAAGACTAGGTGGGATCTAAAATCTTGGATGGCGAGGGGGGACTAAAAAACTTGGGAGAGGTATTTCCCCTACATACTTTGAGGTTTGAGCGTAGGGCATTGAACTGTGTTGATGTGTGTAAGTACAATGAACGAACATGTTGATGTGTGTTTTGTAGCTCCTAGGCAACAAAAACTCTCTAGTACCTACAAGGGTGGAAGAAAGGGGCTGTGTGTGATTGTGTTAAGGTGAGGTTTTGCATTAAGGACCAGGAAGCCATGGAAGGTTTGAGAGATATATCAAGCTTGTAACCTCTTTTCCATTGTAGGCCTTCCCTTATTTATAGCGATTTCTCATGGGATACTTTCGAAACTATAATGACATTTGACATGAATGGCATGATGTCCCGTTTAATGCAACCACTCATGTCAACTATAGGAGACCAACGTCTCGGCATGTCTGTTTCTCATTAATGCGTGGTGATTGGAGAAACCTAGGGGCCCAAGAAGGGGTACGGCAGCCGGCGGTTCCTCTAGTCACCAAGTGTTAATGGGAAATAGACAGGTGTGATCCTGTCCTCTACAGGATGGGCTGCATTGAATGTAGCTTGGAGCAAGGTCTGGCTCTTGTAGTTGATAGGAACGATAATGTCATGTCATCTGGAACAAATGCATTATAGCTTTAGAAGGATCCCACGGAAATGAACTATAACTAGAGGAAGTATCAGCCTAAGTCACCAAGCGGGATCTAAAATCCACTTTGTTAGGTTTCGAGGGGGGACTAGGGCACTTAGTAGAGCTCTTCCCCCTGTGCCCATCTAGTTCGAGCGCGGAGCATCGACCCGTGTGACCAAATTAGATCTCAAATCGACTGCACTCGATTTTGTTTGGATGTCGAGGTTCAAGCACAAAGCATTTGCCTTTGTAACCTGGTGGGATCTAAAATTGTTCACATTGTGTGGCGTTCGAATGTTAAGGCGTCAGGGTGTAGCATTGGCCAAAGTCTCCTGGCAGGATTTGAAATCTACTGTGTTGGGTGGCAAAAAGGGACTGGCACACTTGGGAGAGGTGTTCCCTCACGCTCCCGTCGAGGTTCAGTTGCAAAGCGTTGACCTGAATGACATTTGGACACTGAGGCGTGAGTGTGAAGCATCAACCTTGTGGGAGGTGGGATTGGGACACATGGGAAAGGTGCACCCATCGAGGTCTTAGTGCAGAGCTTTTACTCAAGTGTCTAGGTGGCATCTAAAATTGATCACACCGTGCAATGCTTGAACGCAAAGGCATGAGGGTGTAGCATTGACCAAAAGTCACTAGTCGGGATTTAAAATCAACATTGTTGGGTGGCAAAAAGGGACTGGGACACTTGGAAGAGGTGCTTCCTTGTGCACCCATGGAGGTTCAATCATAGAGCATCGACTGCACTTGGTGGCATTTGGACATTGAGGTGTGAGAGCAAAGCATCGGCCTACGAGACCATGCGGGATCTAAAATCGACCATGCTGGTTGGTGAGATGGGATTGGGACACTTCAGAGTGGTGTGCTCATCGAGGTTTTAGTGCAGAGCATTCACTCTATTGTCCAGGCGGGATCTAAAATTGTTCACACTGGTTTGAGTGCAGAGCATTTACACTGAGACACGAGCACATAGCATCGACCTAAGACACCAGGCAAGATCTGAAGTTGACCTTGTTGAGTGGCGAGGGCGGACTGGGACAGTCGGGAGAAGTGTTCCCTCCCACTCCCATTGAGGTTCGAATGTAAAGTATTGACTAGAGTGACCAGGTGGGATCTAAAATCAATTGTAGTTACAAGAATTTGGATGCTAAGGAGTGAGCTTAGGACATTAGCCTATGGGACCAGGCGGGACATAAAATCGACTATACTGGGTGGTGTGGGGGGATTGGGACAATTGAGAGAGGTGCACCCATCGAGGTTTGGGTGTGGATCATTTACCCGAGCGACAAAGTGAAATCTAAAATGAATCGCATCAAGTGGTATTTGAACACTGAGACGTGAGCTCGTAGCATTAGCCTTAGTCACTAGGAGGGATCTGAAATCAACTGGATTGGGTGGTGAGGGGGGATTGGAACACTTGGTAGTGGTGTCCCCCTGCGCCCGTTGATTGGAGTGATTATTGTGTAATTCCACCACTGAGGCGCCAGCATGGATCATCGATAGTTGGCAAGGGGGGCACTAGGACACTTAGGAGATTTGTTCCCCCTTAGCCTGTCTTGGTTCAAGCACATAGCATCATCCTGAGTGACCATGCGTGATTTGAAATGAAGAACACTAGGTGGCATTAGGAAGCCAAGGGGGAGACAAGAGCATCAACCTAGGCAGGATTTGAAATTGACCGTGCTGGGAGGCCAGCGAGTGACCAGGTTTTGAGAATAGACTCGAGTGACCAAGTGGGATTTGAAGTTGATAGCACTTGCTGGAACTTGGACACTGAGGCGTGAGTGTAGAGTATCGGCCTAAGAGACTAGGCAGGATCTAAATTCGACCGTGCTTGGTAGTGTGGCAAGGACTAGGCACTAGGGAGAGGTGCTCTTGTCGAGGTCTGAGTGTGGAGCATTTACCTGATTGACTAGGCTGGATTTGAAATCAAATGCATAAGGTGGCATTTGAATGTCGAGGCATGAGCTCATAGCTTCAACCTAAGTAACCAGGATGGATCTAAAATTGATTGCTTTGGATGACGACGGGGTATTGGGAAACTTGGAGAGGTGTTCCCTTCTACGGCCATCGAGGGTTGAGCGCATAGCTTTGACCCAAGTGACTGGGGGGCGGTTCTAAAATTGATCATTCTTGGTGGTGTTTGGACGTTGAGGCATGAGCTGAAGCATAGACCTAAGTAACTAGCAGAATCTAAAATTGATCGCACTATGTGGCGTTAGCACGCTAAGGTGGGAGGGTGAAGCATCAGCCTAAGTCACTGCGTAGGGTGGTGAGGGGGGACCGACACATTGGAGAAGTGTTCCTTTCTGCACCTGATGAGGTTCGAGTGCAGAGCATCAACCCAAGTGACTTGGTAGCGTTTGGACAAGCATGAAATTTCAACCTATGGGACCAGGTGGGATTTGAAATCAACCATGTTGGGTAGTGAGCAAGGATTGGAAGAGGTGCACCCATTGAGATTTGAGTGTAGAGCATTTACCCGAGTGACCTGGCTGGATCTGAATTCGAGCACAAATCATCAGCCTAGGTCACACCAAGCAAGATCTGAATTCAACCATCCTGAGTGGGGAGGGGGAATTGGGAAGCTTGGGAGAGTTCTTCCCTCCTGCATCTGTCGAGGTTTGAGTGCAGAGTATTGACCCGAGTGGTCATGCACGATCTTAAATTCACAATGCTGAGAGGCATTTGGACGCCGAGGAAGGTCGTCGAGCCTTTCAATCTACATGCACACACTTATATATGAAAAAATCATTTTTTATTCTTCTCACCGTCGATTCTTTACATTGGGAGCCATCGGATGCAAAAGAAAAGAGGAAAAAAGTGAGCTTTCATCTACATTGGAACACCTCATACCAACGGTTTGCGAGACCCTTGCCTGTTCGGCCCTGAGCAACATTAAGAAGTAAGAGGCCTATTTCCGTCCCCTACTATGAGAACTTGAGTTCGTCGGGTTCCTTTCCTCGTAGTTATTACACATAGCACTCACACACCATTCTTTGCTGGGAACTTTTTCTTAAGGTGGTAGGTTGAGGTAACCAGCTTCAGGTTGTTCAGTCGCGACCGCCCGATGGCATTGTATGAGGAGTGGGTTTTGACTACAAGGAAGTCGGCCATACGCATTGTCGTCTACCTTCCTGTCTTGGCTTTTTCCTATCTCTACTACTCGCTTTGAGGGTAGCTGGCGCCCGACTATCTACACATCTGTCCCTCCCCGAATCTCCTCCTATTCATCCTTGTAGATTTCCTCCATGACTTTCCTTTTCAGATAGAGTCTTCCAGCTTCGCTCTGGTGGCTCTCCTCCTCCATGATGCCCTTCCTTTAGCATCTACACGTGCAAGCTCGTGTGCACCTTCCTCAATGAGATGAAGTAGTTGCTCCTTTCCTCGCCTACCGTTTCCTTGCCTCAATCTCGTTCTCGTTAGTTTTGGCGTCAGTACCCCTCTTGGGGCTGCTTGTGGTCAGCTCCGTGCCAGTGTACCATAGGCTGGTTAGAGCCCGGAGGGTGTCCTTAGCATCGATGAAGTCGTTAGCCTGATCCATGAAGTCCTACAGGGTTGTTGGGATTTTCCGTACAATTTTCCCAATGGGCTAAATGAAACCCATGAGTGCTGCTAGGGTGATCTTCTCATCCAAGTCATCCGTGGTCATCCGCTCCTAATTAAAGAGGTAAGCGGCCAACCGTCTTCTTTTCCTGCTAGACATGAATTGGTGGCCCAGTTCCTCGAAGCTGATAATGGCTGGTTGAAGGGTGACAAACCATAAGTCAGGGGGAAAGCCTAGCACGTCATCTCTCCCCTAAAAGCCTTGTAGTTTCATGTGAGTTTTAAACGTTTCTAGGTGCTTGGCCTGAACCTTCAATCTGTTGTACATCTCTATCTATGGGGGCCTAAATTTTGAGGGAAGCGAGACTGCCCTCATTTCGACTCTATAGGCTAGGTCTATGGTGCTAAGTAGATTGATCCATAGTAGATGGTCATCGTATCCTCTTTTCCATCTCCTCAGACTTGCCCATGAGACTGGGTAGTTTGTCGCTTTTCCGCTTGTGCTCTTCATCTTTGGGTGGTGCCTCGCTAGTGTTCTGCGACTTCCCTTCTATCTGCTCAGTCTTGCATGGTCTGACACCTTCCTCGAACACTGCATTCTTCCACTTTAATATTTTGCTTTCCTACCGAAGGGCCCCATGTGAAAGGTCAATCGTTTCACAAGTTCTTCCACTTCTGTGATCCTTCCTTCAATGCTTGCCAACGTAGACTCTTACTTGAAGGTCGCACAGGCATGCATTGTGGTTGGCATACAAAAGGCACGCTAACCCTATTAAGCTGAAAAATATTAGATCTCACAGATGGTGCCAACTGTTGATGTGTGTTTTGTAGCAACTTTGGCAATGACAACTCTCTAGTACCAGCGAGAGAAGAAGAAATGGTGGTGGGGGGGGGTGTGGTTGTGCCATCTATGATGCCAAAGTCAAAGTCTTTTCTTCAAGGACCAGTAGAGCAGGAAGTTATAGAACTTGGAGGGATATATTGAGCTTGTAGCCTCCTTCCCATTGTCAGCCTTGTGGGATCCTTCTATCGATGTAGTGATGGACTTTGTCCAGGACGACATGATGTCAAATTTAATAAGGCCGCTCTTGTCAGTTACAGGAGCCCAACCTCGGTGCTGGCCACTTCGAGTTGCATTTAATGGGACCGATCTTGAAGTCTATAGGATTCTATTTTATCTATTCTGCATTATTGTGTGGTGACTAGAGGAATTTCTGCTACCTTAACCCTTTTTTGGGTCCCTTGGTTCTTCCAATTACCACGCATTAATGCAGAGCATATTAGCCTAGATCCTATCGCCTCCTGGATCGGCTGCATTGAATGGCTCTTATAATTGACAAATGCCATCATTACAATGATAGAATGATCTCACGAGAAATTGGCTATAACTTCCTGCTCTCTTGGTCCTTGGAAAAAATATTTTGACTTTGGCATGATAGATGACACAACCACCCCCGCCACCCTTTCTTCCTCTCTCGTTAGTACAAGAGAGCTGTCGTTGCCAAAGTTGCTACAAAACACACATCAACAATTGGCACCGTCTGTGAGATCTAATATTTTTCGGCCTAGAAAGGTTAACGTGCCTTTTGTATGCCGACCATAATATATGCATGTGTGACCTTCAAGTAAGAGCCTACATCGGCAAGCATTGAAGGAAGGTTCACGAATGTGGAAGAACTTGTGAAATGATTGACCTCTAACATAGGGCCCTTCAACAGAAGAACAAAATATTAAAGTGGAAGAATGCTGTGTTCGAGGGAGGTGTTGGACCATGCAAGATTGAGCAGATGGAAGGAAACTCATAGAACATTGGCGAGGCACCACCCAAAGATGAAGAGCACAAGCAGATAAGCGACAAACTATGCAGTCTCATGGGCAAGTATGAGGACATGGCAAAGAGGATACGAGGACTATTGACTCGGTTTCGAATGTGCTTCCAAGTATAGAAGTGTCAAGTTGTATCAAGGATAAGTCCAGGATCGTATTCCACAGGTGCAAAGGGTTATCAAAGCGTATATGAGATGTTTGAGTAACAAATGTGTCAATTATGAGAGATGAAAATAAAATTAAAATGCAATGCAAAAAAAAAATCGAAGTTGAAATTTGAGTTTCTAATCAAAAAGGCAAATTAACAAAAACTTGAGTTGGGTATTAGACTCTCTTTATTTCAGATCCTAGATAATTTTCTCGATTAACAATCCAATCAAGGCATTGATAAACAGAAGATAAAAAGTTGTGCTCAAGTTTTGCAATATTTTTCCTAAGGGATTCTCTACTTTACTAGCCAAACACACATTAACAAACAATCAAGAGAAGCCTTGATAATTTTCAAGCTTTTGTTGTGCCTTACGTCAATAACAAAACAAGAGCAAGAGCTGCAATCTATTTTCAATTTAGATCCGACTAGTAATATAGTGAAATCAACATTCAATCACAAAATATTGCATTAAACTAGAACCATGATATTTTTAACAACAAATAAATTAAGTCTCATTCCACAACCCAAGTTTTAGAAATTAGCTACACATGATATTTTTAACAACAAAAATAAGTCTAAGATGAGTCATGACAAAATCTAAAAGCAAAAGAAATCTAAAATAAAAATAAGCCGAAAGCCAAAAATTAACCAAGAAGAAAAGCCACCTCCAAGATGCTAGACGAAAAAAAAAACGTAAAGAAGAAGAACAAAGACGTCGAGCTGCCAAATGAAAATGTAAGCTGTAGAAAAATAATCCAATGCCGACAAGCAGCACCACGCTGACTCCACCACCCAATAAATCCAGAAAATCTAAAACTAAAAACAAGTAAATGAAACCGGCTGCCTAAAGTCTGAACCGAAAGAAACTTCAAATGAAATAAAATTGCTGCCGACCAAAATGGTCTGTAAATGAAAAAAGAATGCAGTAAATGCTGCCGACCAGTAGCTGTCTCAAAGGAAAAGAAGAATAAAATTCCAAGCTATTCGACCGCAAGGTCTAAACGAAAAGTAAAGTAATAAAACTAATGTGTGAAAGACAAATAGCATGCCCAAAGGCTACCAAAAATTCCCACCGTCTGGAACGAAAATGAAATAAAAATAAAACTGCTGTCCGAAGGTCTCTCCAAAAACAGAGTGCAGTAAGACAGAATCAAATGAAGCCGGCCAACCATCTGCTACCAAACGAAAAAAAGAAGAAGTAATAAAGCTAAAGACTAATCTACTGCTGCTGCTAGAGTCTAAAACGAAAAGGAAACCAGGTGAAAATAAAATGAAACCAGCCGCCACCTAAGGGTCTGAAAAAGCTCAAAACCAAAGGAATTAAAATGCTAATAAAAACTACCGAAAGATCAATCTTGTATTAGGAAAGAAAAGCCAAAGAAAATAAAATGAAAACTCTGCTACTTCTCCTTCTAAACGAAAACAAGAATAATAATGTGTTAAAGACAAAAACCAGCTTGCCGAACGAAACAGAAAGAATAAAGGTAAAACTCTGCTGTTGCTGCTGCACCGAACGAAAATGAAAAGAAAAAGAAAATCCAAAACCAGCTACTGCAAGGTCTAAATGAAAAGTAAAGAAGAAAATCCAAGCTAAGCTACTGAACTCCAACTTAAACGAAAAAAAAAAAGAAAAAGAAAGAAGGTTTCCTCTACTGCGAATGAATAACAAAAGAAGTAGAGAAATAATAAATAAAGACTTCTGCCCAGCGTCTTCAATGATCCAGTGCATATCCATGTGCTGTTGTAGAACCAACAAAAGGCATAAAACCTGCTGTCTTCAACGTGCTTCCATGCAAAAGCTAAAATTGAATCCTCAATGCTTTAGGAGTCAGCATCTGATCTCCATTTGGTGCCAGCGTGATCTCTTCTATCAAATTTGAGGGCCAGCTGTTCTGCTGACCTGCTGCACGTCCGAGTGCTTCCATCTCTTAGCTTCACATGCCAAAAGTTGCTTTCCAACAAAATGATGCATGAGCTGCATTGCTCCTGCTTTCCGAGTGTGTGCTGTCTGTCCGTGTGAATTTCCTTGTTGTAGTTTATTGCATGTGTGAGCTGCTGTGGTCCCACGTTTTCTACATGTGTGAGCTGCTAGTCCCACGTTTTCTGCATGTGTGAGTGGCTGGTTCCACGTTTTCTGCATGTGTGAGTGGCTAGCTGTGAGTTGCTGTTTTGATGTATGTGTGAGCTTCAGTTCTCGCTCTTTGGGCTTTTCTCAATTCTTCCATTTCTCTTCCAAACCTTTTCTGTTATAAGAGGAATAAAATTGAAATATTTATTTTCATGTGAAATAATTGCATTATAAATCTTCAAAAGCACTAAGAATATCAGAATTATCAATTAACTCAAGTATTATGATCTATTGCATAATTAAGTACTTAAATCATTTTTTTATTAAACAATTTATTCACTTAAGTAACTTAATCATGCAGTTTTAGCGCTTCATCAACTATCTGTTGTGGACCAGTCTACTTAGCACCATAGACCTAGCCTATAGCGTCGAAATGAGGGCAGTCTCGCTTCCCTCAAAATTTAGGCCCTCATAGATAGAGATGTACTACACATCGAAGGATTAGGCCAAGCACCTGGAAACGTTTAAAACTCACATGAATCTACATGGCTTCTAGGGGAAAGATGACATGCTAGGCTTTCCCCCTGACTTATGGTTTGTCACCCTTTAACCAGCCATTATTAGCTTCGAGGAGCTGGGCCACCAATTCATGTCTAGCAGGAAAAGAAGACGGTCGGCTGCTTACCTCATTAATAAGGAGCAGATGACCATAGATGACTTGGACGAGAAGATCATCCTAGCAGCACTCTTGGGTTTCATTTAGCCCTTTGGAAAAATTGTATGGAAAATCTCGACAACCTTGGAGGACTTCATGGATCAGGCTAATGACTTCATTGATGCTAAGGACACCCTCCGGGCTCTAACCACCCTATGGTACACGAGCGTGAAGCTGGCCATAAGCAGCCCCAAGAGGGGTACTGATGCCAAAACCAATGAGAATGAGATCGAGGCAAGGAAACGGTTGGCGGGGAAAGGAGTAACTTCTTCACCTCTTTGAGGAAGATGCACACGAGCATGCACATGTAGATGCTGAAGGAAGGGCATCATGGCGGAAGGTCGCTTGTACTGCGCCTACCATTAGGAGGAGGGCCACAGGAGCGAAGCTGGAAGACTCCAGCTGAGAAGGAAAGTCATGGAGGACATCTACAAGGACGAATAGGAGGAAATCTGGGGTGAGGATAGATGTGTAGATAGTCGGGTGCCAGCTACCCTTAAAGTGAGTAGGTAGAGATAGGAAGAAGCTAAGACAGGAAGGTAGATGATAACGTGTATGGCAGACTTCCTTGTAGTCAAAACTCACTCCTCATACAACGCCATTGGACGGCCGCCACTGAACAACCTGAAGCTGGTTACCTGAACCTACCACCTTAAGAAGAAGTTCCCAGCAAAGAATGGTGTGTGAGTGCTATGTGTAATAACTATGAGGATGGGAACCTGACGAACTCAAGTTCTCATAGTAGGGGAGGAAAATAGGCCTCTTGCTTCTTGATGTTGCTCAGGGCCGAACAGGTTAGGGTCTCGCAAACCGTTGGTACGAGGTGTTCTGATGTAGATGAAAGCTCAATTTTTTGCTCTTTTCTTTTGCATCTGATGGTTCCCAATGTAAAGAATCGACGGCGAGAAGAATAAAAAGTGATTTTTTCATATATAAGTGTGTACATGTGGATTGAAAGGCTCGACGACCTCCCTCGGCGTCCAAATGCCACTCAGCGCAGTTACTTTAAGATCAATCACACTAGGTGGCATTTGGACCCCGAGGCCAGAGCGTGGAGCATCAGCCTAACTCGCCAAGTGGAATCTAAAATATATCACACTGGGTGCCATTCAGGCACAAAGGCGCAAACCTGGAGCATTGACCTAAGTCACCAAATGGGGTATGAATCAACCCCGCTAGGTGGGTAGCGAGGGAGGACTGGGACACTTGGGAGAGGTATTCCCCCTGTGCCTGTTAACTCGAGTGACTGAGTGGAATCTGAAATCGACTGCACTGGGTGGCATTTAGACACTAAGGGCGAGCACAGAGCATCGGCCTAAGTCCCTAGGCAGGATCTGAAATGGATTGCGCTGGTTGGCTAGGGGGGAATAGGACACTTAGGTTGGATTTGGACGTTGAGGTGCAAGTGTAGAGCATCAACCTATGAGACCTGGCGGGATCAAAAATCATGACAGGGTGCCAAGGGTGGATCGGGACACTTGGTAAAGGTGTTCCCCCTACACCCACTGAGGGTCGAGGGCAAAGCATTTACCTGAACTATCAGGCTAAATCTAAACTCGATTGCACTGAGAACAACAGCCTAAGTCACCAGGCATGATCTAAAATTAGCTGCACTTAATGGGAAGGGAGGA
This sequence comes from Carya illinoinensis, assembly GCF_018687715.1. Classification (NCBI taxonomy): domain Eukaryota; kingdom Viridiplantae; phylum Streptophyta; class Magnoliopsida; order Fagales; family Juglandaceae; genus Carya; species Carya illinoinensis. Next base: position 23,114,939 of record NC_056766.1, on the reverse strand, counting down.
CTGGGACACTTGGGAAATGTGTTCCCCTTAGGAGTGTCCCAATCTCCCTTGGCCACCCAACACAGTCGATTTCAGATCCTACCTGGTGACTTATGCTAATGCTCTGCACTCGCACCTTGGTATCTAAACGTCACCTAATGCATTCGATTTGTCAATTTTAGATCCCGCTTGGTCACTAGAGCCGATGCTCCATGCTCGAACCTTGATGGGCATAGGGGGGAACACCACTCCCAAGTGTCCCAGTCATTGACCCAGCGGGATCGATTCTAGATCCTGCCTGAGTTTAGGCGGCCTTTGACTGTTGCTCAAAGTAGTCGACTCCAGATCTTGCTTGATGTTGAGTGGCCTCTAAATGTTGCTCAATGTGGTCAGTCTTTGACCCAACCCCATTCCTTGGGCCAATGCACCACGGCAAGGTGGACCCCGATAATTCAAAGGACGACAGGAAATCAGGAAGAAAACTCACAATCACAAGGGAAAAAGAATGCCAAAAGTCATATTCACAAAGTATTCCTATGGTTACAAGGACCTGAACCAATATAAGGTAGCCTACAGCATTGGGCAGGATAAAAAAAAAAAAAAAGAGAAAAAAAAAACCAGAGAAAACATAATGAAAGTCATCTTGAACTATCATTGGGCAGGAAGTGGGATCACGGAAGACATCGGCCATTAGGTCACGCCCTAAGGAGTCTAGGGATTTGCAATCCACTAAAGAAGGAGCTAAGTGAATGGGAGAAGAGTCTTACCAAGGAAAAGATGATGTTGAGCTAATCAACCATTTTCCCATATCGCCTCCACCCTGGTGCACTCCTTGATCACCCAAAGGGGTAGCGGAAGCATCTTGAGAGAACGGCAGGGTAGGAGTTCTCTTGGAAGGAGTGGATCTAGATTGCCCTGAGCTGTCTGCTGGTCCTTTCAGTTCAAAAGGTATTTTCTCCCCCTTTGAGTAGAACCTCTTTGCGGTGCTACCCGACAAGCCCTCTGGTGGCCGCTTAGCCCCTCGTGGCATCGAAGGCCCCCCTAGGAAAGCACGACCCACCATATGAGATTGATTCGGAGTGATGAGTTTGGTTTCCTTTCCCATTAAACTGGAGGGATCATCGGGCAATGCACCAAAGAGGTTTTCCTATGAGGGATAAATGGTCCCTTTTGAGCATGAGGAACCTATGGGCGGGGCTCCCACCGACATGATGCTGCCCAAGTATCCTGCTCCCTAGGGTCTCTCCTATGGGAACTCGATGTTGTTGAGTGAAGGTTGCTCCTCCTTGTATTTGGCCGATGCTTCGGTTAAATAGGCTATTCCATGGTTGGCAGTCCTTCATTCTTCTTATGCCTCTATCCTTGGGCATCTGGCGGGTTGGGACCATAGAGCATGGAGTGCTCCTCATCATCTTGCCCTGCAAATGGGGTGCCAACAGGGCTATGATGGAGGCAATGCCATAGGTACATTCTATCATTTCGAGACCTTATAACCACACAAATACTAAGTGAATATGACTTTTGGATTCTTTTTCCCTTGTGATTGTGAGTTTTATGTCTTCCAAGGTTGTTGCGTCTTCTTTTGAATTATTGGGGTCCATCCTGCCATGGTGCACTGACACAGGGAACAAGGACGTGACTAGGCAAGATCTGAAATCATATGCATTAGGTGGCATTCAAACGACCAGGCACGAGCACCGAGCATCAACCTAAGTCACCAGGTGAGATCTAAAATTGACCGCATTGGGTGGTGAGGGAGGACTAGTGCTTGGAGAGATATTCCCCCTGCACCTGTTTAGGTTTAAGCACAGAGCATCGACTGAGTTGCTAGGTTGAATCTAAAATTGACTAGACTTGGGAGCATCAACCCGAATGACTAGGCGAGATTTGAAATTGACCTGATGGGATGGCTTTCAGACACGAAGGTGCTAATGCTAATCATCAGCCTTAGTCACTAGGCAGGACATGAAATTTACCTGGCATGGTGGTGAAGGGGGACTAGGACACTTTAGAGAGGTATTCCCCCTGGTATTCCCCCTGTGCACTGATGAAGTGTTAGAAATGCATAATTAAGTTGTTTTAGTGAGTGATTTATTACATCAAATAAGGGTTGAACACTTAATTATGCATCAAAATTATAACATTTAATGGAAAATTTATTGATGATAATATTTTGCACATCAAAGTCTCATATTTGCTCTTGAAATACTTAAACTATAATATCATTTCATTTATATATTGTAGGGCATTTATGGAAGGAAAGAAAGAATGGGACCTATGAAGAAATAAAAGAATTGATTATGGTCAAGTTGGAATCTCATCTATGAGGCAGCATGTGGAGACCCTTGGACGGCTGGAGGTCTTTCGGTTCCTTAGCATTTTATTGTTTTGGTTTCCAGACCTAGGGTTCCTTCTTACAGCAGGATGTTTCTCTTTTTCGTTTGAGTGGAAGGGATGGCTGGCAATTCTCTTTTTGGTTTGTTTTTTTTCCTCTACATCTAAGGGGCTGCACGCTGGGCAGAAGTGGGGTGTTTCAGTTTTTTTTCACAAAGGAAAGCAGCAGAACCATGTGCTAACACCAAAAACGGAAAGCACATGGCAAGGTGGTCTATGGAAGGCACCAACCTGGACGTTGCAGACGCTGTACAGCAGTAGGGGAAGAAAACTCACACATGCAATAAACCACACCAGCTCACACATGCAGAAAATGTGACAACAACTCACACATGCAGCAACAAACATAGCAGACAGCAGCCTCACTCGGACAACACTCATTCAAACTCACACATGCAATAAACCTGCAGCAAGGAAATGCACACATGCAGACCAACAGAACACTCACACATGCAGACCAGCAGAACAAACACAGCAGACAGCACACTTGGAAAGCAGCACGTTGCAGACACTCGGACAACAGCATAATTATTTCTCTCTTTCTTTCTGGAAGTTGAACGTGCAACAGCAAAGAGTTTATTACCTTCTTTCTTTTGTTTAAGCTGGAGCAACAGGACATCACATGGGATCATGGAAGGCAAGCTGTTCATTTCAGCTTTCTTGCTTCTGCACATGAAAGGTCACCACGACATCACATGTACAGCTCACAAACACACGGCTATAAAATGAAAGAAGGCTGAAATGCTACGGGGGGTAGAGTAGCTTAGCTTGTATTTTTATTTTCTTTCTTTTGTTTTAGTTTTTGCGCAGCCAGTTTATCTTTCTTGCACTTTCTTTTGGTTTTTCATTCGGCTACAACAGTAGCTTAGCTTGGAGTTTATTACTTTCTTTCATTTTCTTTTAAGCCAGAGGCAGCAGTAGAGTTTTTTTTGTTTTTATTTTTTTGCTTTCCAGACAGTTTTATTACTTAGCTTTTCGTTTAGACCTGGAGGAGGGTAGTTCTTAGTTTTGTTCTTAGGAATTTTATTTCTTTTCTTTTAGTTTAGATGCAAGGCGACTGTTTTTGGAATTATTATTCTTCCTCTTTTCATTTTCGGTTCTAGGAGCAGCAGTAGAGTAGTTGAGTTTTATTTCTTTTCTTCGTTCAGTAGCTTATTTTCGTTCAAACCGTCGGTAGCTGAAGTAATTGGTTTTGTCTTTCACACATTAGTTTTTCTTGCTTTTCGTTTGAGTACTTTGGTGCAGCAGTAGAGTAGCTTGGAGTTTTATTTTCTTTACTTTTTGTTTAGAACTTTGGGGCGGCTGGTGTTGATTTTATTGCATTCTTGCTTTGCTTTTAGATAGTAGGCGACTGGGATTTATTTTCTGGTTCTTACTTTCAGTTTTGCTTCTTATTTTATTTTATGTTTTAGTCCAGGGGCGAGTAGACGGAAGCTCGTTCGCACTCTCGTTTTTCATTTATTTTTTTTCTACTCTTAGTTTGGATGTTTATGAACAGACGAAGCTCAGGCTCTACGTTTTCAGTTTTCATTTTACTTTAGTTGTCCTGCATGCAGCATCTCTAGGATTTATTTCGTTTGGAAATTTTCTCTTAGATTTTATCATGGTTCAACTTAGATTAATTTTTATTGCTAGAAATATAATGTGTAGCTAATTTCTAAAACTTGGGTTGTGGAGTGAGACTTAATTTATTTTAGGTTCTAGTGTAATGCAATATTTTGTGATTGAACGTTGATTTCACTATATTACTAGCCGGATCTAAACTGAAAATAGATTGCAGCTCTTGCTCTTGTTTTGTTGTTGACATAAGGCACAACAAAAGCTTGAAAATTATCAAGGCTTCTCTCGATTGTTTGTTAATGTGTGTTTGGCTAGTAAAGTAGAGAATCCCTCAGAAAAAAGATTGCAAAACTTGAGCATAACTTTTTATCTTCCGTTTATCAATGCCTTGACTGGATTGTTAATCGAGAAAATTATCTAGAATCCGAAATAAAAAGAGTCTCATACCCAACCCAAGTGTTCGTTAATTTGTTTTTTTTAGAAACTCTAATTTCAACTTCGATTATCTTCTTGCATTGCATTTGAATTTTATTTTCATCTCTCATACTTAATTCATTTGTTACTCACAAATCTCTTATACGCTTTGATAACCCATTGTCCCTGTGGAATACGATCCTGGACTTATCCTTGATACAACTTGACACTTCTACACTTGGAAGCACATTCGAAACCGAGTCAAGTTTTTGGCACCGTTGTCGGGGACAACTGGTGCTTATTAGAGCATTCCTCTACCACGAGTCATGCTTATTAGAGCATTCCTCTACCACCGTTGCCGGGGACAACTTGGAAGCACATTCGACCACGAGTCATGCACATCAAGGTTCAAGCATAGAGCATCAACCTGAGTGACAAGAGGAGATCAGAAATCGACTACACTAGGTGGCGTTAGGACTCTAAGGCTCGAGCATGGAACATCGGCCTTAGTAACCAGGCATTATCTGAAATTGACTGCACTGGGTGGCGAGCTGGGATTGAGGCACTTTAGAAAGGTGTTCCCCACCTCCTCTCGTTACGGTTCAAGCATGGAGCATCGACTTGAGTGACTAGACTGGATTTGAAATGGACCGTACTAGGTGGTGTTTGGTTGTCGATGCGCGAGTCGAGTAACGGCCTATGTAACCATGTGGAGTCTAAAATCGACTGCACTAGATGGTGTTTAGATGCTTAGGCATGAGCATAGAGAATCAGCCAAAGTAACTATATGGGATCTGAAATTGACTGCACTAGATGGTGTTCGAATGCCAAAATCTAAGAGTAGACATTAACCTAAGTCACAGGGTGAGATCTAAAATTGATTACGCTGGGTGGTTAGGGGGAATGACCAGCTTGACCAAGTAGGATCCGAAATGGACTGCACAAGGTGGCGTTTGGATGCTGAGGCACTAGAGCAAGGCATCGGTCACTAGGGTCGATGCTCTGCTCTCAAACCTCGACTAGCGTAGGAGGGAACACCTCTCCCAAGTGTCCCAGTCTCCCCTAACCAGTTAGCACAGTCGATTTCAGATCCCGCCTAGTGACTTAGGCCAATGCTTTGTGCTCACACCTCGGTGTCTAAATGGCACCCGATGCGGTCCATTTCAGATCTAGCCTAGTCACTTGGGTAAATGCTTGACACTCAAACCTCGAGGGGCACATCTTTCCCTAGTGTCGCAAACCCCCCTCACCACCCAGTAGGTTAGATTTCGAATCTCTCCTAATCTCGTAGGTCGATGCTTTGTGCTTGTGACTCAGCATCCAAACACCACAGAGTGCAGTTGATTTCATATCTCAGGTCGATGCTTTGTGCTTGAACCTTGAGAGGCACTGGAAGGAACACCTCTCCCAAGTGTCCTATTCCCCCCTTACCATTTAGCCCAGTCGATTTCAGATCCCACTTGGTGACTTAGGCCAATGCTCTGTGGTCATGCCTTGGCATCTAAACTACACCCAATGCAGTCCATTTCAGACCCAGCATGGTCACTTAGGTAAATGCTCCGCACTCAAACCTCGACGGGCACACCTTTCCCAAGTGTACCAATCCCCCCTCACCACCTAGCACGGTTGATTTAGAATCTCGCTTGGTCCCGTAGGTCGATGCTCTGTGCTGGAAGGAACACCTCTCTCAAGTGTCCTAGTCCCCCCTCGCAACCCAACACAATTGATTTCAGATTGCCCTGGTGACTTAGGCCGATATTCCATGCTTTGCCTTAGAATCCTAATGCCACATAGTGTGGTCAATTTTTGAACCCACTGGTTACTTAGGTTGAAGCTCAAACTCACTCCTATATGTCCAAAGGCCACCAAGTGCAGTTGATTTCATATCCTCCCTAATTACTCAGGTCGAAGCTCTGTGCTTGAACCTCCTCACCACCCAACGCAGTCAATTTCAGATCCATCCTAGTGACTTAGGCTGAAGCTATGAGCTCGCGTCTCGACATTCAAACGCCACCTGATGTGGTCAAATTAAGAACCCACCTGGTCAGTCGAGTAAATGCTTTGCACTCAAACCTCGACGCCAGTACCTTTCCCCAGAGTCCCAGTCCCACACCACCCAGCAAGGTTGATTTCAGATCCCGCCTAGTCTCATAGGCCGATACTCCACACTCATGCCTCAGGGTCCATAGTCCAGCAAGTGCTTTCGATTTTAGATCCCACCTGGTCACTCATGTTATTGCTCTGTGGTCAAACCTCAACGATTGTAGGAGGGAAAACCTCTCCCAAGTGTCCCAGTCCCCCCTTACCACCCAACATGGTGTCCCAATCCTCCCTAACGCCTTTGTATTTGAATGCCACACAATGCAGTTGATATTAGATCCCGCTTGGTTGCTCTGGCAGTGCTCATCACTAAAATCTCAACGGGCTAACCTCTCCCAAGTGTCCCAGTCCTCCAACACCACCCAGCAAGGTCAATTTCAGGTCCCGCCTAGTCTTGTAGGTCAATTCTCCATGCTCGCACCTCAACATCTAAGCCCTACTAAGTGCAGTCAATTTTAGATCCCACCTAGTCACTTGAGTTAATGCTCTCTACTCGAACATCAATGGGCATAGGAAGGACACCTCTCCCAAGTGTCCTAGTCCTGTTCACCACTCAACACTATTGGATTCAAATCTTTCTTGGTGACTTTGGTTGATGCTCTGCCCTCACGCCTTAGTGTCTGAACGCTAGACAATGCAAATGATTCTAGGTCCCAATAGGTTACTTAGGCCTATGCTTCCCGCTCAAACCTCGATGTCCAAACAAAACCCAGTACGATCCAATGTGGTCACACGGGTCGATGCTCTATGCTCAAACTCGATGGGCGTAAGAGGGAAGAGCTCTCCAAGTGCCCTAGTCCCCCCTCGCAACCCAACACAGTGGATTTCAGATCCCGCCTGGGGACTTAGGTCAATGCTCTATGCTCGTGCCTTGGTGTCCAAACACTGGCCAGTGTAGTTGATTTCAGATTTAGCCAAGTTACTCGGGGTAGGTGCTTCGTACTCGAACCTCGATGGTCGTAGGGTGGAATATCTCTCCCATGTGTCCCAGTCCCCCCTCGCCATCGAGCGCTGTTGATTCCAAATCCCCCTAGTTTCGTGGGTCGATGTTCTATAGTTGTGCCTCAGTGTCCAAATGCCACCAAGTGTTATCGATTTCAGATCCCCCCCGATCACTGGGAGTGAAGCTCTGCACTCAAACCTCAATGATCGTAGGAGGGAACACCGCTCCCAAGTTTCCCAATACCCCATTGCCACCAAATATGATCGATTTCAGACCCTCTTGGTGACTTATGTTGAAGCTACAAGCTCGCACATCAGGATTCAAATGCCACCTTATGCAATCGATTTAAGATCCTACCTAGTCACTTAGGTAAATGCTTCCCACTCAAACCTCTACGGGTGCACCTTGCCCAAGTGTTCCAGTACACCCTCACCAACCAGTACGATCGATTTCATATCCCACCTGGTCTCGTAGGTCGATGCTCTAAACTCGAGCCTCAATGGGCATAGGAAGGAACACTTTCCCAAGTGTCCCAGTGCCCCTTAATGCCACCAAGTGCGGTCAATTTTAGATCCTACCTAGTGACTTAAGTCAATGCTCTGACTCACACCTCAGCATCGAAACACCACCAAGTGTTGTCAATTTTGGATCACCCTTAATGGTCATAGGATGGAATAACTCTCCCAAGTGTCCTAGTACCCCCTCGTTTCTCAACTTAGTCGATTTTAGATCCCTTGTGTTGACTTAGGCTACTGCTACCAGCTTGGGCCTCAGTGTTCAAATGCCACCTAATGCGATTGATTTTAGATCCCACCTAGTCACTCGGGTAAATGCTCCACACTCAAACCTCGATGGGTGTACCTCTCCCAAGTGTCCCAGTCCCCCCACACCACCCAGCATGGTCAATTTTTTATCGTACCTGGTCTCGTAGGTCGATGCCAAGTGCTCACGCCTTACCCCTCCCAAGTGATTTCCTAGAGGGCCTTCAATTCTGCGAAGAGCTAAGAGGCCATTGATTTTTGCTCAAAGTGGTCAATTCTAGATCCTGCCTGAACCAATATAAGATTACCCTCAGCATTGATCCAAATGACTAGGCAAGATTCAAAATCAACTACACTGGATGGCATTCTGACGTTAAGGTATGAATATAGAGCATCATCCTATGTCACTAGCGGGATTAGAAATTGGTGGCACAAGTTGTCGAGGCGGGACTGGGACACTTCGGAGAGCTAAAATCGACTTTGTTAGATGGCGAGTGGGGACTGGGACACTTTTTTGTGGTTTGGCTTCAATGTCCAAATGCCACCAAGTGTGGTTGATTTTGGATCCCACCTAGTCACTTGGGTCGATGCTCTGTGCTCAAACCTCAACGGGCGCAAGAAGGAACACTTCTCCTAAGTGTCAGTCCCCCAACACCACCCTATGTAGTGACTTCGGCAGATGATTCACCCTTATGCCTTAGCATGCTAATGTTACACAGCGCAGTCATTTTTAGATTCTTCTAGTTACTCAGGTATATGATCTGACTCATGCCTCAGCATACAAACACCACCAAGTACAATCTATTTCAAATCTCCCTTGGTCACTCGGGTTGAAGCTTTGCGCTTGAACCTCGATGGCCGTAGGAGGGCACACCTCTCCCAAGTTTCCCAGTACCCCATTGCCACCTAAAGTGGTCAATTTCAGATCCCTCTTGGTTACTTAGGTTGAAGTGACATGCTCATGCCTCAGCATTCAAACACCACCTAATGTGTTCAATTTCAGATCTCGCCTGGTCGGTCGGGTAAATGCTTCGCACTCAGACCTTGACAGGTGAACCTCTCCCTAGATTCTAGTCCCCCCACACTGCCCAGCAAGGTTGATTTTAGATTCCCCCAAGTCTCATAGGTCAATACTTTAGACATGCGGCTCAACATCAAAATTCTAGCAAGTGCTATAGACTTCAAATCCCACCGGGTCACTTAGTTCGATACTTTATGCTCAAAACTTGACAGGCACAGGAGGGAACACCTCTCCCAAGTGTTCCAATCCCCCATTGCCACCCAACGCAGTTGATTTTGGATCCTGCCTGATGACTTAGACCATTGTTCTGCCCTCACGCCTTAGCATCCACACAATGTGGTCAATTTTAAATCACACTTGGCCATTCAGGTAAATGCTTCGCAGTCAAGCCACGATGGGAGCTCCTTTCCCAAGGGTCTCACCAACCAGCATGGTCGATTTCTGATTCAGCATGGTCTCGTAGATAAATTCTTTGCACTCAAGCCTCAATGTCCAAACACCACCAACTGCAGTCAATTTTAGATTCCATTTGGTCACTCGAGTGGATGCTTCATGATTTAACCTCGATGGATGCATGAGGGAACAACTCTCTCAAGTGTCCCAATTCCCTTTCACCACCCAACACAATTTATTTCTAATCCCGCCTAGTGACTTTGACCAATGCTACGCCTTCATGCCTTAGCGTCCAAACGCCACACTGTGCGATCAATTTTAAATCCTGCCAGGTTACTTAGGCCAATGCTTAGTGCTCGAACCTTGACATCCAAACAAAACCCGGTGCAGTCGATTTGATATATGATGTGGTCACTAGGGTTGATGCTCTACTCTCAAACTCGACAGGTGTAGAGGGAAGAGCTCTGCCAAGTGCCCCAGTCACAACCTAACACAGTGGATTTCTGATCCTGCTTGGTGACCTAGGCTGATGCTTTGTGATTGAGCTGAAATATTGCATATTTTAACTATTTAAAACCAATGTATTTTAAATTCATCATGACATTATTATTGGTTTTAAATGGAAAAATGATTAATAAGAATAAATGCAAGTTGTGATTTAAATTGATTAATAGCATGAGTTTATGCTTAATTTAATAACTTGAGATTTAATTGGATAATGTTTATTCATATGCATATTTTATCTTATTTAGAAAGCTTGGTATGAGATAAATTTTGTATGTGATCCATATGTTAAACTTTTTGAATAGATTGGAAGTCATTAACGCATGCATGACTCAAAACAATGTATTTTGGCTTGTAGGTCTTATACACATGACATGGAAAGATATATTGAATTGTTGACCACCTCTAGATTGAAGAGTGCCGTATGCACTTCATCCCACCAACTCAACACAAGTCACTCTCATCAATCATCCACCATCTCTTCCATTCACACTCAAATAAATCCACCAACTCCTTTCCAACCCATGGAAAAATACCTCTTTTGTCTTCCAATTGGTTGCATATCACATGAATTTAATCCATTCACATGGCAACAACTTGGCAAGTTGGAAGAAGGAGCTGAAATGTGATTGAAGGCTGCTGTCCACCGAAATTATACATTGAAGAAGCACATCAAAGGCTACTGCCTTTCCACTGAATTGGACAAGAGCTGTTGGAGAAGGAAGATAGAGAGCTGCATGTGATGTAGTCAAAAATTAACACCACCGAAAAGGGAAAATGGAAAGCAAGACAATACATGCAAGTTGGGTCAATGTTTACGGCAATGAGAAGAGAATAGAGAGAGGCATGTGAATGTTGTGCTGGAATTAACGTGTGTGTGTGGCTGGACGGTAGAATAAAGGTGTGAAAGGAGAGATGCCGTGATTGGTGTTCGGTGCATGATTTGCTTGAGCTGAAGTGTGATGTGCAGGAATTAACTAAGAGAAGTCGGTGGGTGCTTAATGTGTTGTGCTGAAACTGAAAAATCAAAAAGGAAAGAAAGCAAATTCGGTGCATGTGAGTGATGTGCTGGAATTAATTGAGAGAAGTCAGTGGGTACTTAATGTGTTGTGCTGAAACTGAAAAATAAAAAAGGAAAGAAAGCAAATTCAGTGCATGTGAGTGATGTGCTGGAATTAATTGAGAGAAGTCGGTGGGTACTTAATGTGTTGTGCTGAAACTGAAAAATAAAAAAGGAAAGAAAGCAAATTCGGTGCATGTGAGTGTTGTGCTGGAATTAATTGAGAAAAAGGAGTGAAGAGCAAAGTCGATGCATGATTAGAGGAAAGAGAGCCGTGCTTGACTTGTATAAAGCAATGGATGGTGAGAGAGACGTGGGATTAGAGGGAATTTTCTGGAGGTATACATACTGTGTTGGACTTGGTTGCTTGGTTTGAATTGAGAAACCGATTGAATAAAGAGTGTGAATGCAAGATTGAAAGTGAATGCAAGAGTCGGCTGGAATTATTCTTCAAGTGGAGTGTGAATGCAAGATAGAAAGTGAATGCAAGAGTCGGCTGGAATTATTCTTCAAGTGAAGTGTGAATGCAAGTGAAGTGTGAATGTGAGAGGCAACTAGTGGAGTTGTTCGGCTATAAAAGGGGTGCAAACCGAAGGAAAAAAAAGGAGGAGAACTTACAAGAACAACTTTGTGCTTTGTTATGTTCTTTAAATAATTGAGTCTTTCTTGTGTTCGGAGTTTTGTTTTTCCTTTTGGCTTCAATGCTTTGTTGTTTTAGAATTTTATTAAGTGTATTAAGAATTATTCTAGAATTTTATTTCATTAAGTGTAATACCTTAATTTCTATTAAGTGTGCTAGTTTGTTTCATTACTAGTTTGTTTCATGCAACAAAAGAATTGTTTTAGAAGTTTTAATTAAATATGCTAGTTGGTTTTATGCAACAAAAGAATTATTTTAGAAGTTTTAATTAAATATGCTAGTTGGTTCGATACAACAAAAGAATTGTTCTAGGAGTTCTCATTAAGTTTGTTACCTTAATTTATTGCAAGAAAGGTTTGGTTGTAAGCTTTTGTTTTTGTTTTTGATTTTTCTGAAACATCATACGTGGGGAGTAGAGGAATTGTTCTAGAGTTTTCATTAAAGGTTTGGAGATTAATTTTCAAGAGTGATACATGAGAAGTTGTTTCTTTTTGCTTTAGATTTCAATTGAATGGTGAAGGGGAGTTTTCATCTAGACTTTTCGTTCTCTATTTTATTTAACTTCAGTTTAAAGTTTATGGAATACTTTTGAAATTTTTTTGGCTTAGAAGTTTGGGTAATTTATTTGCTGTTTACTTATTTCATGTTTTTTATTTTTCTCACTTATTTAAGCTTTCATTTAATAGTGATTACAATTGTTATGTGTTATTTTGAGAATTTGTGATTTAAATACAAAAATGAATTCTAGAATCTTGGTTTTAGGCATTTTTAGTTCATGTTTTGTCAATTACATTCTAATTTAGTTTAATTCTTAATTTAGTTTTATTAATTTCTGAGTTTAATTTATTAGTCCTTTGCATTCCAATCCGACAATCAAAATCTAAAAATGTGAATCTAGTCCATGACTAGTAATCTCTTCCATCCATTGCACATATCATCCTCTTGTTTTCTCTTTGTGAAGTTTTTCACATTTTTCAACGAGTTTAATTTTAAGTAACTTTCCCTGAGGAGACGATCTAGGAATTTATTCCTAATTATTACACGACATCTTCCTGCACTTGGGATAGCATTAGTGCTACTCATTTTTGAGTGAGTCACTTTGTGCTCATGCCTTGGCATCCAAACACTGACTAGCACAGTTGATTTTAGATCCCACCTACTTAATCGAATCAATGCTCCGCTCTTGAACACTGTCATTGGGGGAACAGCTCTCTCATGTGTCTCAATCCACCTCCCACCACCTAGTGTGGTTGATTCTAGATTCTGCCTTTGCTTGGGGAGCCTCTAACCACCATTTAACAGGGTTGACCTTAGACCCCACCCCATCCCGCCTAGTCTCTCAATTTGATGCTTCACAGTCCAATCTTGACGAGCGCAAGGGGAATACCTCTCCCACGTAACCCAGTCCCCGCTCCCATTTAGCGCATTTGATTCAGATTCTACTTGGTATCATAGGTCAATGCTCTGTGCACCCAGTGTGGTCAATTTTAGATCCTGCTAGACCACTCGGATCGATACCCCATGCTCGAACCACAATGGGAGCAGCCCTAGTCCCCCTTCACCACCCAGTGCAGTTGATTTTAGATAGTGCCTGGTGACTTAGGCAGATGCTTCATGCAATTGACTTGTTCTTTGAACTCCACCTAGTGAGGTTAATTTCAGATCCTGCTTGGTCACTCATGTCAATGCTTCATGCAATCTCAGTAAGCACATGGGGGACACCTCTCCTAAATGTCCTAGTCCCCCTCCTTACCCAACGTAGTCAATTTCATATCTCATCTTGTTAATTAACTTGATGCTTCATGCTCACGCCTCGATGTCCAAATGCCACCAAGTGTGGTGGATTTCATATCCCACCTAGTCACTCAGGTTGATGCTCTATGCTTGAACCTCGACGACTGCTAGGGGAAACACCACTCGCAAGTGTCCTATTCCTCCTCGCTACCTAGCATGGTCGATTTAAATTCCTGCCTGGTCTCACAGGGTGATGCTAGGTCAATAATTCACACTTGAACCTCGATGGTCGGAGGGGGGATAATCTCTACCAAGTGCTAAGATTCCCCTAGCCACCCATCACAATCAATTTTAGATCTGAATGCCACCTAGTGATGTCAATTTCAGATTCTCCCTAGTCACAAAAATTGATGCTCCACACTCAATTTTAGTCCATAGTGACCAGGCACCCAACGGTTCAAAGCCAACCAATGCGGTCAATTTTAGATCTCGCCTGGTCAAGTAGGCCGATGCTCTACAGTCACACCTTGATGGTTGACTCCAGATCCAGCCTGGTCACTCGGTTTGATGCTCCAGCATAAACCTTGAAGTGCAAAGGTGGGAACAGCTCTCCCATATGTCCAAGTCCAAACTTCGCACAGTGCGGTTGATTCCAGATCCTGCCTGTTCACTTGTGTGATACTTTTTGTTGAACCTAACTAGCGTGAGGGGAGCACTTCACCTAAGTTTCCAAGTACCCCCTCACCACCCAGCGTGGTCGATTTGAGATCCTACCTAGTCTCGTAGGCTGATGCCCTGACTCACCTCTCGGCATCCAAACACCACCAGGTGGGGCCGAATTCAAATTTGGCCTGTCACTTGGGTCAATTTCTGCACACAGACCTCGATGGGCATGAGGGGAACACTTCTCTCAAGTACCCCAGTCCCTCTTTGCCACCAAGTGTGGTTGATTTTAGATCTAGTCAAGGTGACTTAGATTGATGCTATATGCTCGTGCCTTGTTGTTTGAACGCCACCCAGTGCGGTTAAATTTAGATCCTGCTTGGCCACTCGAGTTGATGCTCCACCCAACCTTGGCACTCGAACCTAGACGGGCATAGGGGAAACACCTCTCCTAAGTGTCTTGATCCCCATAGCCACCCAATGGAGTCGGTGTTAGATCCTGCCTAGTGACTTAAGTTGATGCTCCACAATCACACCAAGGCATCCAAAACCTGCCCAGTGTGGTCGATTTCAGATCTCGCCTAGTCACTTAAGGTCCTGCAAGGATTGGGTGAAAAGGTTGGAGGTCGAGCTTGTTACCATGAATGAGAAGCTTGCTTGGATCACCCCCTAGATTGAGGGGGCTAAACGTCTCCGTAACCAAGCCTGGAGTTGAGAATATTCCTTGGGGTTAGAGAGGGTGATAGGACACCTAGCGAAGAACCCTCAAGATGCCGTTGGGACTTTGTACTTGGCTCGATTCGCTCTTCCTGAGTGGATAGTGAGCCACTTGACCCCCTGGGGCTAGACCTAATGGTCGATGTCTTACATGATCCCGATTCCCTCCCATGATAGTTTGTGTTGACTTTCTTTTTGTTTCTCTTTTTAATTTGTGTGTCTTTCCCGATGTTAGGGGCTTGGGTCCTTGTAACAACCACATGAATACTTTGTGAATATGACTTTTGGCATTCTTTTTTCCTTGTGATTGTGAATTTATGTCTTCCTAGTTTGTTGTTGGCCCATGGAATGGGGCTAGGTCAGAGTGTAGATCTAACATCAACCACACTAGGGTTTTTTGGATGCTGAGGTGCGAGCGTGGAACATCAGCCTAAGTAACCAGGTGGGATCTGAAATTGTTCAAACTAGGTTGCATTCGGATGCCAAGGTGTGAGGATGGAGCATCGGTCTAATTCAATAGGTGGGATTGGGGCACTTTGGAGAGGTGTTCCCCTTGCACCCGTCCAGGCTCAAGCATCGAACATCAGCCCAAATGACCAGGCGAGAACTAAAATCGATCTCGCATTGGGTTTGGGGCACATGGGAGAGGTGCCCCTTGCTGTTGATTTTAGATCTCACCTGGTCTCTTTGGTCTATACTCTACTCTCACATCTGCATGTCCAACCGCCACCCAATGCGGTCGATTTTAGATCCCACCTAGTCACTTGGGTCAAAGCTCCACGCTTGAACCTTGATGGGTGTAGGAGGAACACTTCTTCGATGAAATCAATTTTAGATCTTGCTTGGTCACTCAGTTTTATGCTTCACACACAAACCTCGAAGGGCAAAGGTGGGAACACCTCTCCCATGTGTCTCAGTCACCCTGGCCATCTAGTGCAGTCGATTTCAAATCCCACCTAGTGCCCCAATCCCTTCTTGTCATTTGAATGCTACCCAGTGCAACTGATTTCAAATCCAACTTGGCCACCCAAGTCGATGTTCTTCATAACCTTGATGGGCCATGGGGAAACACTTCTCCCAAGTGCCTCAATCCCTCTCGCCACCCAGAGCAGTTGATTTTAGATCCCACCTAGTGACTTAGGAAGATGCTTCTAAATCAGGCCAAGGCGTCCAAACATTGCCTAGTATGGTGGATTTCAAATCTTGCTTGCCACACAGTGCGGTCAATTTAAGATCCCAAATGATCTAGTAGGTCAAAGCTCCACACTCACACCTCAATGTCCAAATGCCACCTAGTATAATTGACTCTAGATCCTGCCTAGTCACTCAGGTCAATGATCCGTGCTGGCACCTCTACTCGTGTAGGGGTAACACCTCTCACAAGTATCCCAGGCTCCCTCGACACCCAGTGTGGTCAATTTTAGATCTCGCCTAGTGACTAAGGCTGATGCTCGGCACTTGCCCCTCTGGGTCCGAATGCCACAAAGCGGAGTTGATTTTAGATCCCACATGGTTACTTAAGTTGATTCTCTGTACTTGTGTTTTGACATCCAAACTCCTTTTAGTGCGGTTGATTTCAAATCCTGCCTCCATGAGCATAGGGGGAACGCCTCTCCCATATGGGGTTCTCCTTTGCCACCTAGCAAGGTCGATTTTAGATCTCGCCTAGTCTCTCAGGTCGATGCTCTGTGCTCGCAGCTTAGAATCCAAATGCCACCTAGTGCAGTCAATTTTAGATCTCACCTAGTCACTCGAGTCGATGCTTCGTGCTCGAACCTTGACAGGTACAGGGGGATTACCTTGCCTATGTGGTTGACTTCAAATCCCGTGTGGTTACTTTGGTCAATGCTCTGCGCTCATGCCTCATGGTCCAAAAGCCACCAAGTGCGGCTGATTCCAAATCTTGTCTAGTCACTAAGGGCGAAGATGGGAACACCCCTCCCATGTATCGCACTCCTTCCATGCTACCAATCACGGTCGATTTCAGATCTCACTTGGTGACTTAGGCCAATGCTCCGTGCTCGTTTCTCAGTGTCCAAATGCCACCATGTGCGATTGATTGAAGTTCTTGCCTGGTAACTCATGTTAATGATCCAGACAGGCGAAGGGGTTAACACCTCTCCCAAGTTCTCCAGTCTCCATGCCCCCTTGTGGCGCCAATTTTAGATCCCAACTAGTGACTTAGGTCAATGCTCCACACTTGCAACTTTTTTTTTGAATGCCACCCAATGTGGTTGATTTCAGATTTTGCTTGGTCACATGGGTTGATGCTCTGCTCAACCTTGGCGGGCACAAGGGGGAAAACCTCTCCCAAATGTCCTAATCCCCCCTTGCCACCCAGCGTGGTTTATTTGTGATCCCACCTTGTCAAGAAGACCGATGCTCCACGCTTGCACCTCAGCATCCAAACACCACCAATTGCAGTCTATTTTAGATCTCGCCTAGTCAACGAGGCTGATGCTCCGCACTCATGCCTTGGAGGTCGATTCCAAATGCCACCTCGTCACTCAATTTGATGCTCCATGCATGAACCTCATAGGGTGAAGGTGGGAACACCTCTTCCATTTGTCCAAGTCCCCCCTGGCCACCTAGAGTGGTTGATTGAAGATATTACCTGGTCACTAAGGTTGATACTTTGAGCTTGAACCTCAATAGGCAGAGGGGGAACACTTCTTCCAAGAGTCCCAACTTGGTCAATTTTAGATCTTGCCTAGTGACTTTGGTTGATACTCTACAATCACATAAAAGGGTTAAAAAGATGCTTGGTGAGGTTGATTTTAGATCCTACCTGGTCACTCGAGTTGATGCTTTGCACTCAAACCTCGATGAACGGAGGGTGGAATACCTCTTCTAAGTTCCCCAACCCCCTATTGCCACCTAAGACAGTCAATTTTAGATCCCCCCTTGGTGTGAAAGTGAGATCGAGTGTGGTCGATTCTAGATTCTACCTGGTCACTCGGGTTGATTTCAAATCCCTCTTGCTCCATGCTCAAACCTCAAAGGGCGAACGTGGGAACATGTCTCAGATGTGTCCCAGTCCCCCCCCTCCACCTGCTCGATCAATTTCAGACACTGCTTGGTGACTTAGGTTAATGCTCTGCCCTTGCGCCTTAATGTCAAAACGCCACACAATATTGTTGATTATAGATCCTACATGGTCACTCAGGTCGATACTCTGCGTTGAATTACAATGGGCGCAGTCAATCGACCTTGCGCCTCTAGTCGATACTCTACGTTGAACCTCTCCCACATGTCCCAGTCCCACCTCCACCTAGCGTTGAACTCCTAAGTTTTCCAATCCCCCTTGCCACCTAGTGCAGTCAATTTAAGATCCTACCTAGTCTCACAGGTTGATTCTCTGACTTGCGTCTAGGCTTAGAAACACGACCGGGGGGGGTCACTTTCAAATTTTGCCTGGTCACTCGGGTCATTGCTCCACACTCAAACCTCAATGGACACAAGGGGAAACACCTCTCCCAAGAGGGATCTACAAATCGACTACATTGGGTGGCGTTTGGATGCCGAGCCGCAAGTGTGGTGTATCGACCTTGGTCACTAGGCAAAATCTAAAATTGACGGCGTTGGGTGGCCAAAGGGGACTAGGACAATCCTTAGTGGTGTTCCCCATGTGCCCATCAAGTTTTGAGCCAGGGGCATCAACCTAAGTGACTAGACTGAATCTGAAATTGATTGCACTAGGTGGCATTTGGAGGGTCTAGGTGCTAGGTGTTCTCCCTTACGGTCGTTGAGTTTCAAGTATGGAGCATCGACCTAAGTCAATAGGCTAAAATGAACTGAATTGGACTAGGTGGTGTTTGGACGTTGAGGCGCGAGCTTGGAGTATCGACCTTTGTAGGCAGGATCTAAAATCGATCTTGTTTGGTGACGAGGGGCAACTAGTTTACTTGGGAGAGTTTTGAGAGTGGGGCATCAGGTGGGATTTGAGATCAATTGCACTAGGAGGCATTTAGATGCCTAGGCCTGAGCACGGAGCAACGACCTAAGAAACTAGGTGGGATCTGAAATCAATCATACTAGGTGGCATTCAGAAGCCAAAGTGCGAGCACAAAGGATTTATCAATGAGACTAGGCGAAATCTAAAATGGACAGCGTTAGGTGACGAAGGGGACTGGGATGCTTGGGAGAGGTGTTTGCCCCTATGCTCAACCACAGAGTATTTACCCAAGCTACCAGGTGGGATCTGAAATAGACCACACTGGGTGGTGTTTGGACACAAACGCGCGAGCGATGAATATCAACCTAAGTCACTAGGAGGGTTCTGTAATCGATCATGCTCGGTGGTGAAGGGGCACTGGAAAACTAGGGAGAGGTAATCTTCCTGCATACATTAAGGTTTGAGCAGAGAGCATCGAACCATATTGATGTGTGTATGTACAAACAACGTGCATGTTGTGCATGTTTTGTAGCTATCCGGAAACAAAAACTCTCTAGTACCTGCAATGGTAGAGAAAAAGGGTTGTGGGTGGTTGTGTAACCACCAATGCCAAAGTTAGGTCTTTTCTTTTAGGACTAGGAAAGGAAGAAAGTAGGGAGGAGTTCCCCTTGTGCCCATCGAGGTTCAAGCGTGGAGCATCAACCTAAGTGACCAAGAGGGATCCAAAATCTACAAATTAACTACATTGGGTGGCGTTTGGATGTCGAACCACAAGTGCAGAGTATCGACCTTGGTCACTAGGCAAAATCTAAAATTGACCGCACTGGGTGGCCAAGGGGGACTGGGAAGCTCCTTAGTGGTGTTTCCCCTGTGCCTATCGAGTTTTGAGCCAGGGGCATCAACCCAAGTGACCAGGCTAGATCTAAAATTGATTGCACTAGGTGGCATTGGGAGTGCTGAGGTGCTAGGTTTCCTCCCCTACAGTCATTGAGTTTCAAGTATGGAGCATCGACCTAAGTGAATAGGCTGAAATGAACTCGATTGGACTTGGTGGCATTTGAACCTTAAGGCGTGAGCACGCAGCATCGACCTTCTTAGGTGGGATCTAAAATCGATCTTGTTGGGTGGCGAGGGGGGACTAGGTTACTTGGGAGAGGTATTCCCCATGTGGCAGTTGAGTTTTGAGAGTGGGGCATCAGTCAGAGTGAGCTGCTAATGTTCGAGTGTAGCGCATTGACCCAAATGATCAGGTGGGATTTGAGATCAATTGCACTAGGAGGCATTTGGATGCCTAGGCCCGAGCGTAGAGCAACGACCTAAGAAACTAGATGGGATCTGAAATCAATCATACTAGGTGGCATTCAGAAGCCAAAGCGCCAGCACAAAGGATTTATTAATGAGACTAGGCAAGATCTAAAATGGATAGCGTTAGGTGATGAAGGGGACTGGGACGCTTGGGAGAGGTGTTTGTCCCTACGCTCGACCATGAAATATTTACCCAAGCTACCAGGTGGGATCTGAAATAGACCACACTGGGTGGTGTTTAGACACGAACGCGCGAGTGATGAATATCTACCCAAGTCACTAGGAGGGATCTGTAATCGACCATGCTCGATGGTGAAGGGGCACTGGAAAACTAGGGAGACGTAATCCCCCTACATACATTAAGGTTTGAGCACAGAGCATCGAACCATGTTGATGCGTGTAAGTACAAACAACGTGCATGTTGATGCATGTATAGTAGTTGCCCAGAAACAAAAACTCTCTAGTACCTATGATGGCAGAGAAAAGAGGATGTGGGTGGTTGTGTCACCACCAATGCCAAAGTTAGGTCTTTTCTTTCAGGACTAGGAAAGGAAAAAAGTAGAGAGGAGTTCCCCCTGTGCCCATCGAGGTTCAAGCGTGGAGCATCAACCTAAGTGACCAAGAGAGATCAAAAATCTGCAAATCAACCCCATTGGGTAGTGTTTTTATGTTGTGACGCAAGCATGGAGCATCGGCTTAAGTCACTTGGTAGGATCTTAAATTGACCACGCTAGGTGGCCATGGTGTCTAGGACACTCCCAAGTGGTGTTCCATAGGCCTGTCAAGTTTTGAGGGAGGGGCATCAACCCAAGTGACCAAGCCAGATTTGAAACTGATTGCACTAGGTGGCATTTAGAGGGCTAAGGTGCTAGATGTTCTCCCTTGTGGCCATCAAGTTTCAATAGCACTTGGTGTTAAGAGAGGGGGACTAGGACACTTAGGAGATTTTTCCCCTTTGCCTGCTGAGGGTCAAGCACAGAGCATCTACCCAAGTGAACAAGCGAGATCTGAAATCAAGAACACTGTGTGACATTCAAAAGCTAAGGGGGAGCAGAGAGCATTGGCCTAAGTGGGATTTGAAATTGACTACCTTGGGTGACTTGAGGGGACTAGGACACACCATAGTGGCATTTAGACCTACTAGACTAGGTAGGATCTGAAGTTGATAGTGCTGGGTGGCGAAAGGGACTAGGACACTTGGGAAAGGTGTTTGCCCCTACACTTGCCGAGGCTCGACCACAAAGCATTTACCCAAGCTAGTAGGTGGGATCTGAAATAGACCTCACTATGAAGCATTTGGACACGGAGGCCTGAGTGACGAATATCGACCTAAGTCACCAAGAGGAATCTGAAATCGACTGCACTGGGTGGTGAGGGGGGACTAGAAAACTTGGGAGAGGCATTCCCCCTACATACGTCGAGGTACGAGCATAGGGCATCGAACCATGTTGATGCGTGTAAGTACAATCAATGTGAATGTTGATGCGTGTTTTGTAGTTGGTAGGCAACAAAATCTCTGTGGTATCTTTGAGGGTGGAAGAAAAGGGATATGGGTGGTTGCGTCACCACCAATGCCAAAGGTAGATCTTTTCTTTAAGAATTAGGAAAGAAACAAGCCATTGAAGGTTTTAGAAATGTATTGAGCTTGTAACCTCTTTCCCATTGTCAGCCTTCCTCAATTTATAGTGATTTCTCATGGGATACTTTCATCACTATAATGATATATGTCATGGATGACATGATGTCCTATTTAATGTGGTCGCTCGTGTCAACTATAGGAGCTCAACCTCGAGGTTGGCCACTCTAACCTGAATTCAATGCGGGCAATCCAGCATGGGACATAATTCTTGGCGTGTAGGATTCCTTGCATGTTTGATCCCCATTAATACGTGGTGACTGAAGGAACCCAAGGGCCCAAGAAGGGGTAAGGCAGCCGGCGGTTCCTCCAATCACCACGCGAGAAACAAATAGGTGTGATCCTGTCCCCTACAGGATGGGCTGCATTGAATGTAGCTTAGAGCTAGGTCTGGCTTCTGTAGTGAATTGGAACGGTGATGTCAAAATGCATTATAGTGACAAAAGGATCCTACGAGAAATTGACTATAAATAGAGGAAGTCTGACAACAAGAAGGAGGTTACATGCTCAAAATATCTCTCTAACTTTCCATAGCTTCTTGCTTTCATGGTCCTTGAAGAAAGTACTTGACTTTGGTATACTTGTTCCCCCTACACCTGTCGACGTTCAAGCGCAGAGCGCTTACTCGAGCTACCAAGCATGATCTGAAATCGACTGTACTAGGTAGTGTTTGGACACTAAGGTGCAAGCAAGGAGCATTGACTGAAGTCATAGGCATGATCTAAAATCAACCATGCTGGGTGGCAAGGGGAGACTAAGACGCTGGGGACAGTTGTTCCCCCTATGCTAGTTGAGGTTCCGACACAGAGCATTTACCTGAGCTACCGAGCGGGATCTGAAATCAACTACACTAGGTCGTATTTGGACACCGAGGCGCGTACAAAGAGCATTGACCTACGAGACCAGGTGGGATCTAAAATCTTGGATGGCAAGGGGGGACTCAAAAACTTGGGAGAGGTATTTCCCCTACATACATTGAGGTTCGAGCATAGGGCATCGAATTGTGTTGATGCGTGTAAGTACAATCAATGAACATGTTGATGTGTGTTTTGTAGCTGCTAGGCAAAAAAAACTCTCTGGTACCTACAAGGGCAGAGGAAAGGGGCTGTGTGTGATTGTGTCACCACCAATGCCAAGGTAAGGTTTTGCATTAAGGACCAGGAACCCATGGAAGGTTTGAGAGATATATCAAGCCTGTAGCCTCTTTTTCATTGTCGGCCTTCCCTTATTTATAGCTATTTCTAATGGGATACTTTTGAAACTATAATGACATTTGTCCTAAATGGCACGACGTCCCATTTAATGCAGCCGCTCATGTCAACTATAGGAGCCCAACGTCCTGGCGTGTTTGTTTCTCATTAATACGTGGTGACTGGAGAAACCCAGGGGCCTAAGAAGGGGTAAGGCAGCCGGCGGTTCCTACAGTCACCACGTATTAATGGGAAATTGACAGGTATGATCCTGTCCTCTACAAGATGGGCCGTATTGAAAGTAGCTTTGAGTGAGGTCTGGCTCCTGCAACTGACAGGAATGATAATGTCATGTCATTTGGAACAAATGAATTATAGCGTTGGAAGGATCCCACGAAGCGAGATCTGAGTCACCAAGCGGGATCTAAAATCCACTTTGTTAGGTTTCAAGGGGGGACTAGGGCACTTGGTAAGCTCTTCCTCCTGTGCCCCATTGAGTTCGAGCATGGAGCATCGACCCGTGTGACCACATCAGATCTCAAATTGACTGCACTCAGTTTTGTTTGGATGTCGAGGTTTGAGCGCAAAGCATTGGCCTAGGTAACCTGGTGGGATCTGAAATTGTTTGCATTGTGTGGCATTCGAATGCTAAGGTGTGAGGGTGTAGCATTGGCTGAAGTCTCCTGGCGGGATTTGAAATCAACCGTGTTGGGTGGTAAAAGGGGACTGGGACAATTGGGAGAGGTGTTCCCTCACACTCCCGTCGAGGTTCAGTCGCAAAGCATTGACCTGAGTGACATTTGGACACTGAGGTGTGGGTGTGAAGCATCAACCTACGAGACCTTGTGGGAGGTGGGATATGGACACTTGGGAAAGGTTTCCCTATCAAGGTCTGAGTGCAGAGCATTTACTCGAGTGTCTAGGTGGGATCTGAAATTGATCACACTGTGCAGTGCTCAAACTCTAAGGCATGAGGGCGTAGCATTGGCCAAAAGTCACCAAGAGGGATTTAAAATCAATTGTGTTGGGTGGCAAAAGGGGATGGGACACTTGGGAGAGGTGCTCCCTTGTGCACCCATGGAGATTCAATCGTAGAGCATCGACCGCACTTGGTGGCATTTGAACATTGAGGCTTGAGAGTGAAGATCGGCCTACGAGACCATGCAAGATCTGAAATCGACCATGCTGGTTGGGAAGGTGGGATTAGGACACTTCAGAGCGGTGCACTTGTTGAGGTTTGAGTGCAGAGCATTCACTCAATTGTCCAAGTGGGATCTAATATTGTTCACACTAATTTGAATGCAGAGCATTTTCACTAAGGGACAAACGTGGAGCATCGACCTAAGTCACCAGGCAAGATTTGAAGTTGACCGTGTTGAGTGGCAAGGGGGTACTGGGACACTTGGGAGAAGTGTTCCCTCAAGCTCCCATCGAGGTTTGAATGTAAAGCATTGACTAGAGTGACCAAGTGGGATTTGAAATCAATTGCAGTTATAAGAATTTGGATGCTAAGGAGTGAGCTTAGGACATCAGCCTAAAAGACCAGGCGGGACATAAAATCAACTACACTGGGTGGTGTGGGGGGATTGGGACCATTGAGAGAGGTACACCCATCGAGGTTTGGGTGTGGATCATTTACCCGAGCGACCAGGTGAAATTTGAAATCAATCGCATCAAGTGGTATTTGAACGCTGAGGCATGAGCTCATAGCATTAGCTTAAGTCACTAGGAGGGAACTGAAATCGACTGCATTGGGTGGCGAGGGGGGACTGGAACACTTGGGATTGGTGTCCCCCCATGTGCCCATTGATTGGAGTGATTAGGTGGCATCTAAAATTGACCGCTTATTGTGGCATTCCACCACTGAGGCGCCAGCAAGGATCATTGATAGTTGGCGAGGGGGGCACTGGGACACTTAGGAGATTTGTTCCCCCTTCACCTATCTTGGTTCAAGCATAGAGCATGGACCTGAGTGACCAATCATGATCTAAAATGAAGAACATTGGGTAGGAAGCCAAGGGGGATTGAAGAGCATCAGCCTAGGCAGGATTTGAAATTGACCGTGCTAAGAGTCCAGGGAGGACTGGGACATTTCAGATTGGCGTTCCCTCTAGTGCTTGTCAAGTTTTGAGAATAGACCCGAGTGACCAAGCGAGATCTAAAGTTGACATGACTTGCTGGAATTTGGACACTGAGGCACGAGTGTATAATATCAGCCTAAAAGACTAGGCAGGATCTGAAATTGACCGTGCTTGGTAGTGTGGCAAGGACTATACACTAGGGAGAGGTGCTCTTGTCGAGGTCTGAGTGTGGAGCATTTACCTGACCGACTAGGCTGGATTTGAAATCAAACGCATCTAGTGACATTTGAATGTCGAGGCATGAGCTCCTAGCTTCAACCTAAGTAATAGGAGGGTGAAGCATCAGCCTAAATCACTGCGGAGGGTGATGAGAGGGGACTGACACATAGGAGAAGTGCCCCTTCCTACACCTGATGAGGTTCGAGCACAGAGCATCAACCCAAGTGACTTGGTAGCATTTGGACATTGAGGCACAAGCATGGAATTTCAACCTATGGGACCAAGCGGGATTTAAAATCAACCATGTTGGGTGGTGAGCAGGGATTGGAAGAGGTGTGCCCATTGAGATTTGAGTGTAGGGCATTCACTCGAGTGACCAGGCTAGATCTAAATTTGAGCACAATTCATCAGCATAGGTCACACCAGGCAGGATCTGAATTCAACCATGTTGAGTGGTGAGGGGGAATTGGGAAGCTTGGGAGAGTTGTTCCCTCCTGCACCTGTCTAGGTTTGAGTGTAGAGTATTGACCCAAGTTGACCCGAGTGGTCACGTGAGATCCTAAATTCACAGTGCTGAGAGTGGCATTTGGACACTGATTGTCGAGCCTTTCAATCCACATGTACACACTTATATATGAAAAAATCACTTTTTATTCTTCTCACCGTTGATTCTTTACATTGGGA
The DNA here is from genome assembly GCF_018687715.1 of Carya illinoinensis. Classification (NCBI taxonomy): domain Eukaryota; kingdom Viridiplantae; phylum Streptophyta; class Magnoliopsida; order Fagales; family Juglandaceae; genus Carya; species Carya illinoinensis. The sequence goes on along the minus strand of NC_056766.1, from coordinate 23,089,046 downwards.
GCCATCGGATGCAAAAGAAAAGAGGAAAAAAGTGAGCTTTCATCTACATTGGAACACCTCATACCAACAGTTTGCGAGACCCTGGCCTATTCGGCCCCAAGCAACATCAAGAAGCAAGAGGCCTATTTCCCTCCCCTACTATGAGAACTTGAGTTCGTCGGGTTCCTTTCCTCGTAGTTATTACACATAGCACTCACACACCATTCTTTGCTTGGAACTTCTTCTTAAGGTGGTAGGTTGAGGTAACCAGCTTCAGGTTGTTCAGTGGCAGCCACCCGATGGCGTTGTATGAGGAGTGGGTTTTGACTACAAGGAAGTCTACCATACGTGTTGTCGTCTCAACTTCTTCCTACCTCTACCTACTCGCTTTGAGGGCAGCTGGCGCCTAACTGTCTACACATCTGTCCCTACCCCTGATTTCCTCCTATTCATCCTTGCAGATCTCGTCCATGACTTTCCTTCTCAGCTGGAGTCTTCCAGCTTTGCTCTAGTGGCCCTCCTCCTAATGGTAGGCGCAGTATGAGCAGCCTTCCTCCATGATGCCCTTCCTTCAGCATCTACTTGTGCATGCTCCTGTGCACCTTCCTTAATGAGGTGAAGAAGTTGGTCCTTTGCTGGCCAACCGTTTCCTTGCCGCGATCTCATTCTTGTTGGTTTTGGCATCAGTACCCCTCTTGGGGCTGCTTGTGGCTAGCTCCGCGCCCGTTTACCATAGGGTGGTTAGAGCCCGAAGGGTGTCCTTAACATCGATGAAGTCGTTAGCCCAATCCATGAAGTCCTACAGGGTTGTTGGAATTTTTCGTACAATTTTCCCAAGGCGCTAAATGAAACCCACGAGTGCTGCTAGGGTGATCTTCTCGTCCAATTCATATGTGGTCATCTGCTCCTTATTAAAGAGGTAAGTGGTCGACCGTCTTCTTTTCCTACTAGACATGAATTGGTGGCCCAGCTCCATGAAGGTGATGATGGCTAGTTGAAGGATGACAAACCGTAAGTCAGGGGAAAGCCTGGTACGTCATGTCTCCCCTAGAAGCCATGTAGTTTCATGTGAGTTTTAAATTTTTCCAGGTGCTTGGCTTGATCCTTTGATCGGTTGTACATCTCTATCTATTGGGGCCTAAATTTTGAGGGAAGCGAGACTATCCTCATTTCGACGCTATAGGCTAGGTCTATGGTGCTAAGTAGATTGGTCCATGGCAGATGATCCTTGTATCCTCTTTGCCATCTCCTCATACTTGCCCATGAGACTGGGTAGTTTGTCACTTATCTGCTTGTGCGACAAACTATAAAAGGCTAGGTCAATGCCCCACTTTCGCACAAAGGCGCGAATGTGGGGCATTGACCTAAGTCACCAAATGGGATATGAATCAACCTTGCTCGGTGGGAAACGATGGGGGACTGGGACACTTGGGAGAGGTATTCCCCCACTGCTTGTTGACCCAAGTGACCAAGTGGAATCTGAAATCGACCGCACTGGGTGGCGTTTGGACACTAAGGCACGAGCATAGAGCATTGGCCTAAGTCCCCAAGCAGGATCTAAAATTGATTGCTCTGCATGGCGAGGGGGGACTAGGACACTTAGGTGGCATTTAGACGCTGAGGTACAAGCGCAAAGCATCGACCTATGAAACCTAGCAAGATCAAAAATCGACCGTGTAGGGTGCCAAGGGAGGATCGAGACACTTGGTAAAGGTGTTCCCCCTACACCCACTGAGGGTTGAGTGCAAAGCATTTACCCGAACTATCAGGCTAAATCTAAAATTGACTGCACTGAGAACATCAGCCTAAGTCACCAGGCAGGATCTGAAATCGACCACACTTAATGGCAAGAGAGGACTGGGACACTTTGGAAATGTGTTCCCTTGCATCCGTCAAGGTTTCTAGCCGTGTTGATGCCTTTAGAGACCATTTCAATAAGTTATCAAGTAAGAATCTATTGGTAGTAAGAATCTAGTGGTGAATGTTGGTATGGGAGTCTTTTCAGCGACTCGTTGAGCTGAATTGTTGGCAATTATTAATAAGAGACAAAGTGAGGCATTGTCGAAGAGGTTCGAAGTGATGTTTGTGGATTAGAAGGATGAGATATTTGATAAAGTTCAGTTTGAGATAAGGATAGATGGGAAAGTTTCTTCCCCACTAAATTATTTTCCTCCTATGGAGCCACCAAAGGTGATTGATAAGGTAGGGGATGTTCAATTGGTGTCGCCTAATAAATCAGTGTGTAGTTGGTTTGAATTATCTAAGGAAAACTCTAAGTATGAGGTTGATGGTGACCGTGTGTCTGAGAAGAGTGTGTCACCGAGGAGTTTGCTCATGGTGGTTGATGAAGCTTTGGAGTTTGAATTTTGTCGTTTAGTTGAAAAAGAGGTTGGGGTTCCCAAACAGAGGTTTTCATTGTCTGAGAGCGACCCTGAGGATGACTTGGAGGAGCTAACAAATAAATGTTTTGATTCTGATTTGGAGTTGAATGTTCCATTGAAGTGTCTAAGAGAAAGGAAGAAGAAAAGTCCAATGACATTCCTAGAAAGGAAAACTCGGTCTCGAAAGCCATTTTAATTTTATTATGAAGATTCCTATTTGGAATATTAGGGGTATTCTTTCGTCGAAGAGTAGGCTTCGACATATTTTGAATAAAAGCCGTCTATCTGTGGTGGCACTGTTAGAACTTTTCTTGTTGCTAATAAATGTAGGCGATGGGCTAGATGATTGCATCGGCCTAATTTTATAAATAACGCCGAAGTAGGTGGTAAAGTATGGTTGTTCTAGGATGATGAGCTGGAGTTTGAGCTTGTTGCTATGTCGGATCAAGCACTATCTGGTTGGTTTATTTGCGGCAATATTAGAGTGATGGTTACTATTGTCTATGCGAGTTGTTTTTGGGTGACAAGACTAGAACTGTGGGATCATATTTGTGGTTTAGATATGGGTAGTTGGCCGGCTTTTTTTTGTGGGGGATTTTAATATTGTTCATGGGGATGATGAAAAAGTGAGAGGTCTTTTGAGAGCTCCTCGTGCAAAATTGGAGTTTAACAATTGTATTCATGATTGCAGACTGATTGATCTTCCTTCTATTGGGAAAAAATTTTCTTGGTGTATTGGGAGGCTTGGTGGTAGACGAATTTGGGCGAAGTTGGATCGTATTTTGGTTACGTCGAGGTTCTTGAATTTTTTTTTTTTTTTTGAGGAGGCTCATATGGAGTATTTTTTGCGGTCTTCTTCTAATCATTGTCCTATGCTATTTCATTTGATGAGAGAGAGGGGGAGCTGCATTAAATACTTTAGATTTCAGCGTATGTGGGGAACTCATGAGGGGTTTCTACCGTTGGTTCGGGAGGCTTGGAATCAAAATGTGGATGGCTCTCCTATGGTGAAAGAAAGTCAAAAACTTCAAATTTTAAAAAGCATGCTACGGAAATGGAACATTGATATTTTTGGGCAAGTTGATTTGGAATTGGCTAGTGTGGAAGCTCGGATGGTGGAAGTTGAAGATATGCTTAGGATCAGGAAAATGAGCTATTGGTTTGTAAAGAAAGCCATCTTAAATGGCTTCATTGAGAAGAGACTTTGGGATGTCAAAAATCTTGTATTAAATGGCTAGAAGGGGTTTTATATATAGCCTTTTTTCATGCATCTATGCATGTTAAAAAGAAGAGCTTGATTGTAGATCATATGTCGTTGAGTAATGGCCAGGTCTTGGATTCAATTGAAGTCGTGCATGATGAAGCTGTTCAATTCTTTCAGGAGCTCTTGTCAACATCAGATGTCAACTTGGATGAGGAGGCTCTAAGTTTATTATTGTCGGTGGTTTTGGAATAGGATAATGAGGCATTATGTGCCCCACCATCCTTGGAAGAGGTAAGAGAGGCATTATGGTCTATTCCACAGGGTGGAAATCCGAGACCGGATGGTTTCTCGACTAGCTTTATCATACTAGCATGGGAGGTGGTGAAACAAGATATTTTGGACATGGCTAAGGAATTTTTTGATGGGATTCCATTGACTACTTTTTTTGGGGCTACTAATCTTGTATTGATCCCAAAGGTGGGTGCTCCGGCTGGTTTTGGGCAATTTCGACCAATCAGTTTATGTTCGGTGGTCTATAAAATCTTGGCTAAAATCTTGGTGTCTCGTTTGGCCCCAATTCTTGGGGGAATTATTTCACCAGAACAAGCTGGTTTTATTTGGGGGCGTAGCATCTTTGATGATATGGCTCTTGCTCAGGAGCTTGTACATGGCATGAATCGTAAAACTAAGTGTGGAAATGTCATATTGAAGATCGATATGGCTAAAGCATATGATCGTGTAAACTAGAGATTTTTGTTGGAGGTGATGCGTAGTCTGGGTTTTTCAGATAAGTGGTGCTCTTTGATTTTCAATGCCATTTCATCACTTGCTTTTTTAGTTATGTTGAATGGTTGTTGCAACGGTTTTTTCAAGCCTTCCCGTAGACTTTGTCAAGGCAACCCACTTTTGCCGTATCTATTTATTTTGTTGGAGGAACTTCTTTCAAGAATGCTACATAAAGCATTTTCCCACGACCAATTTAAGTATTTTAATACTTGTGGGGGTGTGAGTATTTCTCATTTATTGTATGCTTATTATTTGCTAATTTTTGCTAATGGAAGTAAAGTTTCTACTCGGAATTTGAGGGGGTTGATTAAAAAATATGAAGAGATCTCAAGTTAGTTAGTAAATCCTAAAAAATCCTCGATTTTCTTCTCGTCTAATATTCCATGGGGTTGGAAAGAGGATTTGAAGCGGTTGTCAAGTTTTATAGAGGGTGCATGGAACTGTACGTAGATGGGAATTCCGTTACATGTTGGGCGTATTAATTTGAGATTGTTTGAGCCTTTGTTGTTTAGGGTGCAAAAAAAGTTGGCTGGGTGGAAGAGTAAATTGTTATCTTTCGGTGGAAAAATTAATCTTATAAAGCATGTGCTTACTAGTATGCTCATTCATTTAATGTCTGTGATGAACCTGCCTAAAGGAATTTTGGGAAACTGAATTCAATTTTCTCAAATTTTCTTTGGGATTCTAGTGACGAAACTAAGAAGCATAAATGGGTTTCATGGCAGAATAGTTGTTTCCCAATAGTGGAGGGGGGACTTGGTATTCGTGATTTGTCCGAGGTTCAAAAATCATTATTTATGAAGTTTGCTTGGAATTTGTTGAATGGGGGTTTGACTCACTCAAAAATGAGTAGCACTAAAGCTATCCCAAGTGCAGGAGGATATCGTGTAATAATTAGGAATAAATTCCTAGATCGTCTCCTCAGGAAAAGTTACTTAAAAATCAAACTCATCGAAAAATGTGAAAAACTTCACAAAGAGAAAACAAGAGGATGGTATATGCAATGGATGGAAGAGATTACTAGTCATGGACTAGATTCATGTTTTTAGATTTTGATTGTCGGATTGGAATGTAAAGGACTAATAAATTAAACTCAGAAATTAATAAAACTAAATTAAGAATTAAACTAAATTAGAAAGTAATTGACAAAACATGAACTGGAAATTGAAAATGCCTAAAACCAAGATTCTAGAATTCATCTTTGTATTTAAATCACAAATTCTCAAAATAACACATAACAATTGTAATCACTATTAAATGAAAGCTTAAATAAGTGTGAAAAATAAATAACATGAAATAAGTAAACAGCAAATAAATTACCCAAACTTCTAAACCAAAAAATCTCAAAAGTATTCCATAAACTTTAAACTGAAGTTAAATAAAATAGAGAACAAAAAGTCTAGACAAAAACTCCCCTTCACCATTCAATTGAAATCTAAAGCAAAAAGAAACAACTTCTCATGTATCACTCTTGAAAATTAATCTCCAAACCTTTAATGAAAACTCTAGAACAATTCCTCTACTCCCCACGTATGATGTTTCAGAAAAATCAAAAACAAAAACAAAAGCTTACAACCAAACCTTTCTTACAATAAATTAAGGTAACAAACTTAATGAGAACTCCTAGAACAATTCTTTTGTTGTATAGAACCAACTAGCATATTTAATTAAAACTTCTAAAATAATTCTTTTGTTGCATAAAACCAACTAGCATATTTTAATTAAAACTTCTAAAATAATTCTTTTGTTGCATAAAACCAACTAGCATATTTAATTAAAACTTCTAAAACAATTCTTTTGTTGCATGAAACAAACTAGTAATGAAACAAACTAGCACACTTAATAACAATTAAGGTATTACACTTAATGAAATACAATTCTAGAACAACTCTTCATACACTTAATAAAAATTCTAAAACAACAAAGCATTGAAGCCAAAAGGAAAAACAAAACTGCCGAACACAAGAAAGACTCAATTATTTAAAGAACATAACAAAGCACAAAGTTGTTCTTGTAAGTTCTTCTTCTTCTTTTATTTTCTTCGGATTGCACCCCTTTTGTAGCCGAACAACTCCACTAGTTGCCTCTCACATTCACACTTCACTTGCATTCACACTTCACTTGCATTCACACTCAATCTTGCATTCACATTCAATCTTGCATTCACACTCCACTTGAAGAATAATTCCAGCCGACTCTTGCATTCACATTCTTTATTCAATCGGTTTCTCAATTCAAACCAAGCAACCAAGCGCCTTTCACTCCCCAAACCAAGTCCAACACGTCTTCACACCTCCAAAAAATTCAGCACTGGCAACCGACCACTTTCCTTTAATCATGCACCGATTTTGCTTTCTTTCCTTTTTATTTTTCAGTTTCAGCACAACACATTAAGCACCCACCAACTTCTCTCAATTAATTCCAGCACATCACACTTCAACTCAAGCAAATCATGCACCGAATACCAATCACGGCATCTCTCCTTTCACACCTTTATTCTACCGTCCAGCTACACACACACACACACACACACACATATATATATATACATATGGTTGAATTCGGTGCTTCTCCATTCCATCCAGCAATATATATATCAAGTCGGTGCCAAACTCCCCCAACTACAATTCACTCCAGACGTGAGTGTAGAGTAACATCCTAAGAGACTAGGCAGGATCTAAATTCGATCGTGCTTGGTAGTGTGGCGAGGACTAGGCACAAGGGAGAGGTGCTCTTGTCGAGGTCTAAGTGTGGAGCATTTACCTGATCGACTAGGCTGGATTTGAAATCAAACGCATCAGGTGGCATTTGAATGTCGAGGCATGAGCTCGTAGCTTCAACCTAAGTAACCAAGAGGGATCTAAAATTGATTGCTTTGGATGACGACGGGGTACTGGGAAACTTTGAGAGGTGTTCCCTCCTACGGCCATCGAGGGTTGAGCGCATAGCTTCGACCCAAGTGACTGGGGGGATTCTAAAATTGATCATTCTTGGTGGTGTTTGGACGTTGAGGCATAAGTTGAAGCATAGACCTAAGTAACTAGCGGAATCTGAAATTGACTGCACTATGTGGCGTTAGCACGCTAAGGTGTGAGGGTGAAGCATAAGCCTAAGTCACTGCGTAGGGTGGTGAGGGGGGACCAACACTAGAGAAGTGTTCCTTCCTGCACCTGATGAGGTTCGAGTGCAGAGCATCAACCCAAGTGACTTGGTAGCATTTGGACAAGCATGGAATTTTGACCTATGGGACCAGGCGGGATTCGAAATCAACCATGTTGGGTAGTGAGCAAGGATTGGAAGAGGTGTGCCCATTGAGATTTGAGTGTAGAGCATTTACCCGAGTGACCTGGCTGGATCTAAATTCGAGCACAAATCATCAGCCTAGGTCACACCAGGCAAGATCTGAATTCAACCATGCTAAGTGGTGAGGGGGAATTGGGAAGCTTGGGAGAGTTGTTCCCTCCTACATCTGTCAAGGTTTGAGTGTAGAGTATTGACCTGAGTTGACCCGAGTGGTCATGCAAGATCTTAAATTCACTGTGCTAAGTGGCATTTGGACGCCGAGGAAGGTCGTCGAGCCTTTCAATCTACATGTACACACTTATATACGAAAAAATCACTTTTTATTCTTCTGACCGTCGATTCTTTACATTTGAGCCCTCGGATGCAAAAGAAAAAAGGAAAAAAGTGAGCTTTCATCTACATTAGAACACCTCATACCAACGGTTTGTGAGACCCTGGCCTGTTTGGCCCTAAGCAACATCAAGAAGCAAGAGGCCTATTTCCGTCCCCTACTATGAGAACTTGAGTTCATCGGGTTCCTTTCCTCATAGTTATTACACATAGCACTCACACACCATTCTTTGCTGGGAAATTTTTCTTAAGGTAGGTTGAGGTAACCAGCTTCAGGTTGTTCAGTGGTGGCCGCCCGATGGCATTGTATGAGGAGTGGGTTTTGAGTACAAGGAAGTCTGCCATACGTGTTGTCGTCTACCTTCCTGTCTCGGCTTCTTCCTATCTCTACTACTCGCTTTGAGGGTAGCTAGCATCTGACTGTCTACACATCTGTCCCTCCCCTAATCTCCTCCTATTCATCCTTGTAGATTTCCTCCATGGCTTTCCTTCTCAGCTAGAATCTTCCAGCTTCGCTCTAGTGGCTCTCCTCCTCCATGATGCCCTTCCCTCAGCATCTACATGTGCATGCTCGTGTGCACCTTCCTCAATGAGATGAAGTAGTTGCTTCTTTCCTCGCCAACCGTTTCCTTACCTCGATCTCATTCTCGTTAGTTTTGGCATCAGTACCCCTCTTGGGGCTGCTTGTGGCCAGCTCCATGCCCCTTTACCATAGGGTGGTCAGAGCCCGGAGGGTGTCCTTAGCATCGATGAAGTTGTTAGCCCAATCCATGAAGTCCTATAGGGTTCTTTGGATTTTTTGTACAATTTTCCCAATGGGCTAAATGAAACCCACGAGTGCTGCTAGGGTGATCTTGTCGTCCAAGTCATCCATGGTCATCTGCTCCTTATTAAAGAGGTAAGCGGCCGACCATCTTCTTTTCCTGCTAGACATGAATTGGGGGCCTAGCTCCTCGAAGCTGATAATGGCTGGTTGAAGGGTGACAAACCATAACTCAGGGGGAAAGCCTGGCACGTCATCTCTCCCCTAAAAGCCGTGTAGTTTCATGTGAGTTTTAAACGTTTCCAGGTGCTTGGCCTGAACCTTCGATCCGTCGTACATCTCTATCTATAGGAACCTAAATTTTGAGGGAAGCGAGAATGCCCTCATTTCGACTCTATAGGCTAGGTCTATGGTGCTAAGTAGATTGATCCATAGCAGATGGTCCTCGTATCCTCTTTGCCATCTCCTCATACTTGCCCATGAGACTGGGTAGTTTGTCGCTTTTTCGCTTATGCTCTTCATCTTTGGGTGGTGCCTCGCCAATGTTCTGTGACTTCCCTTCCATCTGCTCAGTCTTGCATGGTCTGACACCTCCCTCGAATACAACATTCTTCCACTTTAATATTTTGTTCTCCTGCCGAAAGGCCCCATGTCAAAGGTCAATCGTTTCATAAGTTCTTCCACTCCAGTGATCCTTCCTTCAATGCTTGCCAACGTAGACTCTTACTTGAAGTTCACACAGGCATGCACTGTGGTCGGCATACAAAAGGCACGCTAACCCTATTAGGCTGAAAAAATATTAGATCTCACAGATGGTGCCAACTGTTGATGTGTGTTTTGTAGCAACTTTGGCAATGACAGCTCTCTAGTACCAGCGAGAGAGGAAGAAAGGGTGGTGGGAGGGTGGTTGTGTCAACTATGATGCCAAAGTCAAAGTCTTTTCTTCAAGGACCAGGAGAGCAGGAAATTATAGAACTTGGAGGGATATACCGAGCTTATAGCCTCCTTCCCATTGTCAGCCTTGTGGGATCCTTTTATCGATGTAGTGACGGACTTTGTCCAGGACGACATGATGTCAAATTTAATAAGGCTGCTCCTGTCAGTTACAAGAGCCCAACCTCAATGCTGGCCACTCTGAGTTGCATTTAATGGGACCGATCTTGAAGTCTATAGGATCCTGTTCTATCTATTCTGCATTATTGTGTGGTGACTGGAGGAATTTATGCTACCTTACCCCTTTTTGGGCCCCTTGGTTCTTCCAGTTACCACACATTAATGTCGAGCATATTAGCCTAGATCTTATCACCTCCTGGATCGGCCGCATTGAATGGCTCTATAATTGACAAATGCCATCATTACAACGATAGAATGATCTCACGAGAAATTGGCTATAAATAGATGTTATAAGCTCAGTATATCCCTCTAAGTTCTATAAGTTCCTGCTCTCCTGGTCCTTGGAGAAAAGACTTTGACTTTGGCATCATAGATTACACAACCCCCCCCACCACCCTTTCTTCCTCTCTCGTTGGTACAAAAGAGCTGTCGTTGCCAAAGTTGCTACAAAACACTCATCAACAATTGGCACCGTGTGTGAGATCTAATATTTTTTCGGCCTAATAGGGTTAACGTGCCTTTAGTATGCTGACCACAATGTATGCCTGTGTGACCTTCAAGTAAGAGCCTACATCGGCAAGCATTGAAGGAAGAAGGTTCACAGAAGTGGAAGAACTTGTGAAATGATTGACCTCTGACATAGAGCCCTTCAACAGGAGAACAAAATATTAAAGTGGAAGAATGTTGTGTTCAAGGGAGGTGTCAGACCATGCAAGACTGAGCAGATGGAAGGGAAAGTCACAGAACACTGGCGAGGCACCACCCAAAGATGAAGAGCACAAGCAGATAAGCGACAAACTACCGAGTCTCGTGGGCAAGTATGAGGACATGGCAAAGAGGATACGAGGACCATCTGCTATGGCGGCATTTGGCGGGCCAAGGTGCTAGGTTTTCTCCACTACGGTCATTGAGTTTCAAGTATGGAGCATCTACCTAAGTCAATAGGCTGAAATGAACTCAACTGGACTGGGTGGCGTTTGGACGTTGAGGCGCGAGCACTGAGCATCGACCTTTGTAGGCGATATCTAAAATCAATCTTGTTGGGTGGCGAGGGGGGACTAGGTTACTTGGGAGAGGTGTTCCCTATGTGGCAGTTGAGTTTTGAGAGTGGGGCATCAGTCGGAGTGAGCTGCTCATGTTCGAGTGTAGAGCACTGACCCAAATGATCCGGTGGGATTTGAGATCAATTGCACTAGGAGGCATTTGGATGCCTAGGCCCGAGCGCAGAGCAACAACCTAAGAAACCAAGTGGGATCTGAAATCAGTCATACTAGGTGGCATTAAGAAGCCAAAGTGCGAGCACAAAGGATTTCTCAACGAGACTAGGCGAGATCTAAAATGGACAACGTTAGGTGACGAAGGGGACCGGGATGCTTGGGAGAGGTGTTTGCCCCTATGCTCAACCACAGAGTATTTACCCAAGCTACCAGGTGGCATCTGAAATAGACCACACTGGGTGGTGTTTGGACACGAATGTGCGAGCGATGAATATCGGCCTAAGTCACTAGGAGGGATCTGTAATCGACCATGCTCAGCGGTGAAGGGGCACTGGAAAACTAGGGAGAGGTAATCTTCCTGCATACATTAATGTTTGAGCAGATAGCATCAAATCATATTGATGTGTGTAAGTACAAACAACGTGCATGTTGATGCATGTTTTGTAGCTGCCCGGCAACAAAAACTCTCTAGTGCCTACGATGGCAGAGAAAAAGGGTTGTGGGTGGTTGTGTAACCACCAATGCCAAAGTCAGGTCTTTTCTTTCAGGACTAGGAAAGGAAGAAAGTAGATAGGAGCTCCCCTTGTGCCCATCGAGGTTCGAGCCTGGAGCATCAACCTAAGTGACAAGAGGGATCGAAAGTCTACAAATTAACTGCATTGGGTGGCGTTTGGATGTCGAACCACAAGTGTGGAGTATCAACCTTGGTCACTAGGCAAAATCTAAAATTGACCGCGCTGGGTGGCCAAGGAGGATTGGGACACTCCTTGGTGGTGTTCCCCATGTGCCCATCCAGTTTTGAGCCAGGGGCATCAACCCATGTGACAAGGCCAGATCTGAAATTGATTGCACTAGGTGGCATTTGGAGGGCCAAGGTGCTAGGTTTTCTCCCCTATGGTCGTTGAGTTTCAAGTATGGAGCATCGACCTAAGTGAATAGGCTAAAATGAACTCGATTGGACTTGGTGGCATTTGGACGTTAAGGCGCGAGCACGCAGCATTGACCTTCTTAGGCGGGATCTAAAATTGATCTTGTTGGGTGAGGGGGGACTAGGTTACTTGGGAGAGGTGTTCCCCATGTGGCAGTTGAGTTTTGAGAGTGGGGCATCAGTCAGAGTGAGCTGCAAGTGTTCGAGTGTAGAGCATTGACCCAAATGATCAGGTGGGATTTGAGATCAATTACACTAGGAGGCATTTGGATGCCTAGGCCAGAGCGTAGAGCAACGACCTAAGAAACTAGGTGGGATCTGAAATAGGCCATACTAGCTAGAGCAGCAGCACAAAGGATTTATCAATGAGAGCAGGCAAGATCTAAAATGGACAGCGTTAGGTGACGAAGGGGACTGGGACGCTTGGGAGAGGTGTTTGCCCCTACGCTCGACCACAAAGTATTTACCCAAGCTACCAGGTGGGATCTGAAATAGACCACACTGGGTGGTGTTTGGACACAAACGCCCGAGCGATGAATATCTACCCAAGTCACTAGGAGGGATCTGTAATCAACCATGTTCGGTGGTGAAGTGGCACTAGAAAACTAGGGAGAGGTAATCCCCTGCATACATTAAGGTTTGAGCAGAGAGCATCGAACCATCTTGATGTGTGTAAGTACAAACAATGTGCATGTTGATGCATGTTTAGTAGCTGCCCGGCAACAAAAACTCTCTAGTACCTACAATGGCGGAGAAAAGGGGCTGTGGGTGGTTGTGTCACCACCAATGCCAAAGTCAGGTCTTTTCTTTCAAGACTAGGAAAGGAAAAAAGTAGAGAGGAGTTCCCCTTGTGCCCATCGAGGTTCGAGCGTGGAGCATCAACCTAAGTGACCAAAAGGGATCCAAAATATGCAAATCAACCCCACTGGGTAGCGTTTGGATGTTGTGACGCAAGCATGGAGCGTCGGCTTAAGTCACTTGGTAGGATCTTAAATTGACCACGCTAGGTGGCCAAGGTGTCTAGGACACTCCCAAGTGGTGTTCCCTTATGCCTGTCAAGTTTAGAGGGAGGGGTATCGACCCAAGTGACCAAGCCAGATTTGAAATCGATTGCACTAGGTGGCATTTAGAGGGCTGAGGCGCTAGATGTTCTCCCTTGTGGCCGTCAAGTTTCAATAGCACTAGGTGTCAAGAGAGGGGGACTAGGACACTTAGGAGATTGATTCCCCTTCGCCTGCTGAGGGTCAAGCATAGAGCATCGACCCAATGGAACAAGCAAGATCTGAAATCAAGAACACTGTGTCTAAGGGGGAGCAGAGAGCATCGACCTAGGTGGGATTTGAAATTGACTGCGTTGGGTGGCTTGGGAGGACTAGGGCACACTGTGGTGGCATTTAGACATACTAGACTAGGTAGGATCTGAAGTTGACAGTGCTGGGTGGCAAAAGGGACTAGGACACTTGGGAAAGGTGTTTGCCCCTACACTCGCCAAGGCTCGACCACAAAGCATTTACCCAAGCTAGTAGGTGGGATCTGAAATAGACCTCACTACGAAGTATTTGGACACGGAGGCCTGAGCGATGAATATCGACCTAAGTCACCAAGAGAGATTTGAAATCGACTGCAGTGGGTGGTGAGGGGGGACTAGAAAACTTGGGAGAGGCATTCCCCCTACATACGTCGAGGTACAAGCATAGGGCATCGAACCGTGTTGATGCGTGTAAGTACAATTAACGCCAATGTTGATGCGTGTTTTGTAGTTGGTAGGCCACCAAAATCTCTGTGGTATCTTTGAGGGTGGAAGAAAGGGGATATGGGTGGTTGCGTCACCACCAATGCCAAAGGTAGATCTTTTCTTTAAGAATTAGGAAAGCAGCAAGCCATTAAAGGTTTAAGAAATGTATTGAGCTTGTAACCTCTTTCCCATTGTCAGTCTTCCTCAATTTATAGCGATTTCTCATGGGATACTTTCATCACTATAATCATATCTGTCAAGGATGACATGATGTCCTATTTAATGTGGTCGCCTGTGTCAACTATAGGAGCTCAACCTCAAGGTTGGCCACTCTGACCTAAATTCAATGTGGGCAACCCAGCATGGGACATGATTCTTGGCATGTAGGATTCCTTGCATGTTTGTTCCCCATTAATACGTGGTGACTAGAGGAACCCAAGGGCCCAAGAAGGGGTAAGGCCGCCGGCGGTTCCTCCAATCACCACGCGAGAAACAAATAGGCGTGATCCTGTCCCCTACAAGATGGGCTACATTGAATGTAGCTTGGAGCGAGGTCTGGCTCCTATAGCGAATTGGAACGGTGATGTCAAAATGCATTATATTGACAAAAGGATCCTATGAGAAATTGACTATAAATAGAGGAAGTCTGACAACAAGAAGGAGGTTACATGCTCAAAATATCTCTCTAACTTTCCATAGCTTCCTGCTTTCATGGTCCTTGAAGAAAGTACTTGACTTTGGTACACTTGTTCCCCCTACACCTGTCGAGGTTCAAGCGCAAAGCGCTTACCCGAGCTACCAAGCATGATCTGAAATCGACTGTACTAGGTAGTGTTTGGACACTAAGGTGCAAACAAGGAGCATCGGCTGAAGTCATAGGCATGATCTAAAATCAACCATGCTGGGTGGCAAGGGGAGACTAAGACACTTGGGAGAGTTGTTCCCCCTATACTAGTCGAGGTTCCGACACAGAGCATTTACCCGAGCTACCAAGTGGGATCCAAAATCAACTACACTAGGTCGTATTTGGACACCGAGGCACGTACAAAAAGCATTGACCTATGAGACCAGGTGGGATCGAAAATCTTGGATGGCGAGGGGGGACTCAAAAACTTGGGAGAGGTATTTCCCCTACATACATTGAGGTTCGAGCGTAGGGCATCGAACTGTGTTGATGCGTGTAAGTACAATCAACGAACATGTTGATGTGTGTTTTGTAGCTGCTAGGCAACAAAAACTCTCGGGTACCTACAAGGGCAGAGGAAAGGGGCTGTGTGTAATTGTGTCACGACCAATGCCAAGGTAAGGTTTTGCATTAAGGACCAGGAACCCATGGAAGGTTTGAGAGATATATCAAGCCTGTAACCTCTTTTTCATTGTTGGCCTTCCTTTACATATAGCGATTTCTAATGGGATACTTTCGAAACTATAATGACATTTGTCCTAAACGGCATGACGTCCCATTTACTGTAGCCGCTCATGTGAACTATAGAAGCCCAACGTCCCGGCATGTCTATTTCTCATTAATGCATGGTGACTAGAGAAACCCAGGGGCCCAAGAAGGGGTAAGGTAGCCGGCGGTTCCTACAGTCACCATGTATTAATGGGAAATTGAGAGGTGTAATCCTGTACTCTACAGGATGGGCCATATTGAAAGTAGCTTCGAGCGAGGTCTAGCTCCTATAGCTGACAGGAACGATAATGTCATGTCATTTGGAGCAAATGCATTATAACGTTAGAAGGATCCCACGAAGCAGGATCTAAGTCACAAAGCGGGATCTAAAATCCACTTTGTTAGGTTTCAAGGGGGGACTAGGGCACTTGGTAGAGCTCTTCCCCCTGTGCCCCATCGAGTTCGAGCGCGGAGCATCGACCCGTGTGACCACATCAGATCTCAAATCGACTACACTCGGTCTTGTTTGCATGTTGAGGTTTGAGCGCAAAGCATTGGCCTAGGCAACCTAGTGGGATTTGAAATTGTTCTCATTGTGTGGCATTCGAATGCTAAGGAGTGAGGGTGTAGCATTGGCCAAAGTCTCCTGGCGGGCATTGGCCAAAGTCTCCTGGGATACTTGGGAGAGGTGTTCCCTCACACTCCCGTCGAGGTTCAGTCGCAAAGCATTGACCCGAGTGACATTTGGACACTGAGGTGTGAGTGTGAAGCATCAACCTATGAGACCTTGTGGTAGGTGGGATTGGGACACTTGGACACAACATTTTTTTTTTTTTTTTTGCCTATAGTATACACACAAGCAAGTATATACAACAGATTATTTGGGTATTGGAGCGACTGCTCCTCCATTGCAAGTAGTGTCAACGTGAGACACTCATGTTGTTTTCTAATTTTTTTTATTGTTGTTCTTACTAAGTTTTGTTTCTTTACGTCCAACCATCTCAATTGCATCTCTCGGATCAGGATGATTATCAGGACAAGTATAAATGGTGGTGATTAGCAAGTATGTTTTGGTGGAAATGATTGTGTTCAGACACAATTATTGGAGTATGTTTTGGTGGAAATTATTGGAGTGCAATTTTGGTAGAAATTATTGAAGTATGTGGTGGTGTTTGGGTCCATTAAGTTATTTTAATGTAATATTGAATCGTGTAAAGCTACTTCCTGTAATAGGCTTAGTGCAATTTCCTATAATGCATTTTTGTACTAATGGACTTAGTGCAATATCTTGTAATGCACAATTTTGTGATGGAATGCATTTACAAGGTATCTTGTAAAAACTGAAGATGAAGAAATTGTCATGTGGAGGTATACAAAAATACAAACCTGTCCATTCATTCTCAAAAGTAAAATATTTACAAATTCACAACCAGAATAAGTTTACAAGGTATACTGTAAAATCTGAATCTATCCATGCATTCTCAAAAGTAAAATATTTACAAATTCACAACTAGAAGAAGTTTACAAGGTATCCTGTAAAAAGTGAAGCTGAAATTACCATGTGGAGGTATACAAAAATCTGAAACTGTCCATTCATTCTTAAAAGCAAAATATTTACAAATTCACAACCAGAATAAGTTTTCAAGGTATCCTGTAAAAATTGAAGTC
Source organism: Carya illinoinensis (assembly GCF_018687715.1). Classification (NCBI taxonomy): domain Eukaryota; kingdom Viridiplantae; phylum Streptophyta; class Magnoliopsida; order Fagales; family Juglandaceae; genus Carya; species Carya illinoinensis. Next base: position 23,072,246 of record NC_056766.1, on the reverse strand, counting down.
GAAATTGCCATGTGGAGATATACAAAAATCTGAAACTGTCCATTCATTCTCAAAAGTAAAATTTTTACAAATTTACAACAAGAAATGCCCAAACCATAAAACTGCCCATCCATTACATGTCAATATTAAAGTACATCTCAGAACTACCCAAAGCATAAAAATACTTTCAACCCATGTGCCCATAGACGTCCATCGTGTGATAGCTTCTCAACACCACCTGAATACAGGTTTGCTAAATGTATCTTCAGTCAGTGTAAGCCAGACTTCCCTAAAGGTTGCCCTTGGGCAAACTCAAGCATTCCTTGATGGAGATCGAAACTCAAATGATTCAAATGTGTATGCATTGGGTATGCTTAGCCACGGAAATCCACATTGTGGGGATGGTAAAAGCCCTCCTCATCTCTCATTTTCCAAGCCACCTATGTGAGTAGGAAAAGCATATTGGTCAATATTAAGAGTCAGGAGAGGAAAAGCACATTCTTGAACACAACTGTCAGCCAAAGTCTAGACAAAAATATATAAAAAAGTTTACACACAAAGGCCTTTTTTCCCTTTTGGGTGGCACCATATGCAATATCAAGAGTTCAATAGATTAGCAAGTAAATCCATGGACTTATCATTGTTTCAAAAGAATTCCAATTTTTTTTATTAAGCTCAGGATATAAGAAATGGAGATCTTGCAGAAAGTTTAAGTTTAGTATCACATCGTTGAGAATGCCTCTCTAACTTAATCTTCTTTGCCTTTTTCACACTCCATTTCCATTCCTAAATTTTTGACAAATCCTCTTTGTGTGGTTTCTCAGGCACAGGAACCTACAATCACATTGGGAATGCAATATCATGGATCATTCAATCAAGCCGGTTCTTATAAGAATATGCGATAATGTGAGAAATGGGAGCCATCATTTGGAGGGTTTTGAAACCCTGCACCAGCTCAAACTACAATAGGACTAAATACATTCAGAGTTGAAAATAATGAAATTCACATCTACCACACAACCAACCATAAAAAACGCATGCCTAATTTACAACTTAAAATAAGGAAAGCTGAGAGAGAACATTATAAGAGCTAAAAACCTCTATCCTCAAATCTCTGTATAGCTGGTCAACTGTCCACAGCAATACTAGCTTTTCTTCTTTTGTATTTTGAATTCCTATTCCCATTCCACTCCTTAACTAGGTATTCTCTTATGTATACTTTCAGTATATGGGTTGCGATATTTAAATAAAACTCAGATGACATTATTTTTATTTTTTTAAAAAAAGAAGCCAACTGAAATAATAAAGGAAAGCTTGATTTCTCAAATATCGCCCAATCAACAACCAAAAACCAAAAAACTGAAGGCAAAAACTTTGAGTGAACAAGATTCATCGAGGAAACTTTCCAAGAATAATGGAAACTAAAAAAAACAAAGAATCACCTAGCTAGGAGAGATTGCTTACAGAAATTCACTGCCAGCAGAAATTTGCTGCTGAAGACACTTTGCACTCTTCTCTCTCCTCTCAATCCAAGTTTGATAGGCAGAAATTTAGATCAGATGTTGAGAGGATGCCTCGAGGGAGACAAGATGGCTCGGGGATATGTTCAGGCGAGGGTTCGTGGTTCAGGGAGATGTGTTCGTGTGGTTCAAGGAGATGAGGGAGATTCTCGAGTTCTTAGGTGGAGATGAGGTATATGAGGCAGATTAGGGATTTTTGATTTTCAGGGTTCGTAGGTGGAGAAGAGGGAGATTGGAGAAAAAATTTTTAGGCTTGGAGATGAGGGAGATTGGAGATAAAATTTTCAGGATTCGTGGGTGGAGATGAGAGAGATTGGAAAAATAAAAATTTCAGGTTTTGTACGTAGAGATGAGGAAGACGAGGGAGATTGGAGATTTTCAGTTCGTTATTCTATTTTATTTTTTTAATATCCACCTGGCAGCAGCCGAGTCAGTCGGTGGAGAATTTCGGTAAAAAATTCGTAGGGACATAGCATTTTCCTTTTTTCATAATCTTAAATATTTATTTATAAATAAAAAATTCACAACATTAATAAATAAATTTCATTAATTACTAAATAAATAAAAAATCCATTCGGGACACTTCTTCTAGACCCAAATTTGGATCCCAAAGTATTTCTGATTCAAATTACAAACATTGGGATTTGTATTATGAGCAATGCTACATACATTCATTTTTACGTGCTCTCTGCGCACTCTATTGATATTATTGGTTGGATCAATTTTTTTTAATACACAACCAATCACATCAGTGAAATGCACGAAAGAATACGTAAAAATGATTGCACATAAGATTTTTGTTGTATTATCTACATCGCAGAAGTAGGCAGTTAGAAGAGATAAATGCATGTTAATCCACAATATTTAATATTGATAAATGCGTGTTAAGAGTGACGAGATATAAAAATTTTCATCCAATTGTGTGATTGACTATGGGGAAAGAAAAATTCTAAACATAAACCCACACACCACACTTTTTGTTTTCTTTTACCAAATGTTTTTTATATGAAGAATGAGTAGAAAAATCCAATTAGTTTAAGAAGTGTGGTGTGTGAGATTATGTGTAGCAAAGCTCATGAAGAAATGCATGATGAACAAATCTTATTCATGAGTTTCGTGAATCCAATCTTTGGTTGGAAATTAACATCTAGTCTTCCCTATTTAAAATTGAAAAATTCTAAAAATAAGTCCACACACCACACTTTTATTTATTTAAACCAAAAAAGGGAAAACCTTGGATTCCTTCCCCAAAAATTGACATAAAAAACCGTTTATTTACACTTGATACTTGAGATGGAACTGAAAAAGGGCAATAAAATCAGGAATTAACAACCAATCAAAACAGGGTTGGAATCCACCAACCCATTTATTTCAATTTGCCAAACCATTTAATTTTTATTTTAATTTGCAGATCAAATGGCACCAAAAAAGGCAACGAAATAAAATTTAAAAAAAAAAGGTCCAAAATGTCGAGCGGTGCAAAAGGAAATTGAAGAACCAAACATCAAGCGGTGCAAATTAAAGAAAATATATAACCACGTATTTCTAAAGCTTCAAACACGTACCTTTTATACTGATTACTCATTTTTTTCACTCTCCAATAACAACGGATGTTCTTTATGATTCTCTTTCTAAGTAAATCTCTACCACATCTGAAGGTTCTCAAACGTTCGTTCAGGGCCTTTTCAGGCGTTCAGTTTGGGTGATTTCTTGCATTCTTTTTAATAGGTATACTATTTCTTTCGTCTCTTTTTTCTTGGATTATAAAATTAATGTGAAAGAGGTCTGCCATCTATGTATATTTTATTTGAATTAGATTAATAGTTTTGAGGTGACCATTTCTGTTCTTCAATAAAACTAAAAATGCAAAATGCTAGACTAGTATATCATAGAAGACAAACGATTGTAAATGATATAAGGAGTGGAGCAAGAATGCGTCATGATGGTGAACAAAGTAGTGACAGTATAAGTAATGACATACTTGTGCGACGTAGTAGACGAACGATAATGGATGATATAGGAAGTGGAACAAGAATGTGTGTTGATGGTAAACGAAGCAGAAATAGTAAAACTGACGAACTACCAAGTAAATGACTTAAGTACATAATTCATGTATAATGACATCATTTTTCACAATAGGATTAATAGTAATGATGCTTTTTGGTTTTGTTTTCTACGTTCCAGGAAAATATACAGAGCCTTGGAATTTTGATCCTCCATGTTATGAATGTGAGTAGCGTAAAGCAATATTATGGTATGAAGAAAGAACTCAAAAATCAAGGATGCCCACTCAACCGAGAATTTCTCTATTGTATGGAGGGTCAAGTTTTGTTACCTTTATTTAAGATGCCACCTTCTCTCTTAGAAGAACTGTTAAGTCCTATGGGTGGGCAATGTTAATAAAAGTTTAGGACACAAATACAAAGTTATAATATCGTCCTTGCTATGACTTCAACGGGTGGAAATGTAGACAAGAATATCAATGATGGAGGTGATCATTACATCTTTCGAGTTAATGGTCAAACTCATCATAAAATTGGAACCCTACATCCAATAAATGATTCAAATCCTCAATTTGCATAGTTATATTTCTATGACACTGAGAATGAAGTAGAAAATTGAATGAGTGTATTGAATCACAACACCTCTAATAAAAATATTGAATCATCAATTCTTACTGCATTGGTCCAAATACTTAATGAAATGAATGGATTGGTGAAAGGTCTTCGTATGGTAAGTGTTATAAAACTTTGTGTTTTATAGATACAAAAAATATTGCCAAGATTTGTAATAAAGAAATACAATTCAGATAACAAAGCTTTATCAGTTTCGGTTCTGAAAAACTTAACAAGTATATTTCTGTTTCTTGACTCAAAACCGAAATGCACAAGATTCACAATATACACAATACTATCAACTGTGTTCACAAAACCATCAGAATACCAACACAGATCTTATACAAGAATATACAGTACTTCCAGATCCAATTTATAAGCATGAATCAACAAATAACCGTGAGCATATATATACCAGAAATTAGCAAGGATATAAGAATGATCAATGAAATAAGAAAATAAGCAAAACATGGAAAGAACACACCGAGATACGTGGTTCGACCCTAATGGTCTACATCCACGGCAGGAATGGCCTCAGAGATCCTTTATTGATAAACCAATAATCACAGAGAAGCCTCAGTACATGGTGATACAAAAACCCCCTCTTTCTCACATAGAAATCGAACGGATTTCTCACTCAAAACAAACCCTAGAAAAGGAACCCTAGAACAATCGCCCCTTTTCTCCCTCTCTGCCTCTCTGATTTTACAGCCGATAGAAAATGAGTCTGCCCTAGGGTTACAACACATAAGTGGTATCTATATATGGTGCACCAGATCTGCGACAAGTGTCTCACACCCAGCGGCTTGGATCACTTCTTCAGATTGCACGACACATGCTTCTCACGTGCTTGTTTAAAAGCTGACTTAAAGCTTCAGGGAACCAGATCGAGCCACAAGACCTTCACTTAATTAAAACACATTTTAAACTCATTAGTAAGCACAGACAGAAATGAAGAAATGATTTGACATACACATTACAGTAAGGGACCGTTTCTCAGATAATAATATTCATAAAATGGGATTACGTCTTATTAGTTCAAGAACAAAAGATGGAATATAACATAATTTACCCAATTGTTATGAGATTGCTGCAATTATTATTGGTGACATTGGTAATATTGAGGATGCTCATCGGGATATTGTTGTCCAATATAAAGGAGGTGGATTGAAAATGATTAATGAGTTGCATCCATCATATATGGCATTACAGTATCCTCTTCTTTTTCCATATGAAGAAGATGGATTTATGCTTGGTATTTTACGTAGAACTGATCATAGAAGTACATAAAAAAAGAAGGAATTCATTACTATGAGGGAATATTATGCATATAAATTGCAAGAACGTGAAGGAGAAGGACACATTAATATATGACAATCGTTTATGCCAACAATTTGTTCTTAATGCATACACATGTATTAAAGAAACCCGGCTGATGTGGGTGAGAAGAAACGAACATAAATTAAGGGTTGAGTTATATAGTGGATTGAGAAATGCAGTTTTGAGAGGAGATACAACTGCTGCATCTATTGGAAAGAGAATTGTATTACCTTCAAATTCACAAGAAGCCCAAGATATATGGTTGAGAATTATCAAGATGTAAAGGCCATTTGTAGGTGGCCAATATAACATTCACATGCAATGCAAAATTGACAGAAATTGAAACTTTTCTGTCTAAGAGCCCTAGACAAAAAGCAAAGGATCGACCAGATACAGTCATAAGAGTTTTTAAAATTAAACTCAATCAACTTCTACATGACTTAAAACATGGCCAACACTTAGGGAGGTTGCTTGCTGACAATAATTTTTATCATTTATTATATTTATTTGTATCTTAAACTAGACATATATGTGCATATCTAACTAGACTTATATTGTGTGTATAGTTATCTACACTATTGAATACCAAGAGAGGACTACCTCATGCACATATATTGCTTTTTTTACATTATGATGACAAGCATCCAACTTAGACTGAAATAGATAGAAAAATATCCGTAAAGATCCCAGGTGTTAACGAAGATCCCAATATATGGTTCATGGTCCATGTGGATTTATAAATCCAACAATAAGTTGTATGATTAATAACAAGTATAGTAAAATTTTTTCGAACAAATTTAATAGGGAGACGTCAATTGATGAAGATGGATTTGCAGTATATAGGAGAAGAGATGATTTCGATATGTATATTGAAATGAATGGTGTTAAGTTGGACAACAGATTTATTGTTCCTTACAACATGAACCTACTGGTGAAATATCAAGCGCATATAAATGTAGAATGGTGCAATCGTTCAATAACTATTAAGTATTTGTTCAAATACAAAAATAAAGGACCTGACCGTGCGATTGTAATTCTAGAAGAAAATCTTCATATAAATGGTTCTATAGGATCACAACATGTTACTAATATTAATATGATTAAATCGTATTAAGATTGTAGATATGTATCTGCAACGGAAGCATGTTGGAGAATATTTCGGTTTGACATTCATTATTGTGAACCGGCAGTGGAGAGACTAAGTTTCCATCTTGAAAATGAGCATTCAAATGCTATGTATGAGGAAGCAAGAAATTTAACATATTCTAGTTCTCCATCCGAATGGGTTTGTAATAATGGAGACAAGGAATGGAATTTGAGAAAGTAAGGACGACGTGTAGGCCGAATATATTACTCACATCCTGGAAGTGGTGAATGATTTTATTTACACATACTTCTTAATATAGTTAAAGGAGCTCGATCTTTTGAAAAAATAAGAACAATAGATAACATATTATACCCATATCTCAAGTCAACATGTTATGCCCTTGGTTTACTTGATGATAAGGAATGGCATGAAGCTCTAAATCATGCTTCACAATGGGCATCTGGAAAGCAATTGCGTGAATTGTTTGTCACAATATTAACTTTTTGTGAGGCTATGGATCCTTATAAATAATGGATTGCTAACTATGAGTTGTTATCTGAAGACATTCTTCATCGCCAAGGAAGAGTTTTTCTATTTCACTTGCATCTTATTGAGATACAAATAAAAAAACTATGCACTTTTGTGAAATTGAATAGTTGTTGGTAAGAAATGGAAGATTGTTAAGAGAGTTTGAAAATATGGTGTATCTAGATGTATTACTAATTGGGGAAAACAATAACAGATTGTTACAAGAGGAGTTAGACTGTAATAGGGTTGGGTTAAATGAGGAACATTACAAGTTATTTGTTAATCTTAATGTTGAATAGAGGAGAATATATGACTCTGTCATTGAGTCTGTGAATGGTGAAAGGGTGGTTTTTATTTTGTATACGAACATGGTGATATAGGAAAAACTTATCTTTGGAACACGTTGATATTTTGATTATGTTGAGATAGGGAACTAGTACTTGCAGTTGCTTCATTCGGAGTTGCAGCTCTATTATTGCTTGGTGGTCAAATTGCTCATTCAAGATTTCAAATACCAATTAATGTGTCAAATAATTCAACTTGCTTATTTAAACAGAGCTCTCAAGTTGGGGAATTAATGGTAAGAACCAGTCTCAAAATTTGGGATGAGGCTCCTATGGCTCATCGGAATTGTTTTGAAGCTATGGATTGTTCATTAAGAGATATTTTACAATTTACCAACTTAAATAATGTAGAAAAACCATTTGGGGGGAAGTTCTCGGCGGTAATTTCTGTCAAATATTACCAATCGTATCCAAAGGTCAAAGAGAACAAATAGTTGAGGCAATCGATTTAGATGAACAAGTATTTTTCAATGCCGATTCGATATGTAAAGCCACAGACAATATTACAGACCAACAAACAATGTTTCCAGTAGAACTTTTAAATTCTTTGGAATTTCCCGATATTCTAAATAATGGACTGAGATTGAAAGTAGGGCACCATTAATGTTACTTCAGAATTTAAATCAGAGTAATGGTCATTGCAATGGCACTCGACTTATAGTTACTCGGTTATCAAAATGGGTTGTTGGGGCACGAATCATGACCGGAATGCATGTAGGGGAAAAAGTATCTATTTCTCACATCATTTTATCTCCTTCCGACTCAAAATTGTATTTTATAATGAAGAGAAGACAATTTCCAATCTCTAAATGCTTTGCAATGATAATCAACAAAAGTCAAGGTGAAACATTAGAAAGTGTCGGGCTTTTTCTTGAAAAACCAGTTTTAGTCATGGTCTACTATATGTCGCAATCTCTAGAGTTAAGAGAAGAGAATGATTAAAAATTCTTATCACAAAAAAAGGCTACGATGGTCATTTTTGTAAAAGAAAATATTGTATATAATGAAATCTTCAACAACCTGCCAAAAAGTATTTAATTGTCATTTATTTTTCAGTTAAATTTGTTTGTTTTGTTAACTTTATATATTTTTATACTTCCAATGAATAATAATTTGCATTTTTTTCTAACATGTTTTAATTTAAATTTTGTTTAGGTATGATTGACTGAGGTGAATATGGATTGCACACCTTTGAATAAATTATCATTTGAAAATGAATCATTGAACATTGAAGTTAGACTATTACGAATGTGGGATGCAACAAATATAGCAAATCAACACGACCCTTTTAGCCTTGACTTGATACTAACAGATGTCAATTTAAGTTGCTTTTCGATTTTTTTTTTCATACCTGCTTTTTACATTTATTTAGACCCTACTTAATTTTAGCTAATATATTTTCTCATTTCTATTTGAAAGGGAACTCTAATTCATACAAGTATAAGGAAAAATATGGTTAAGTGATTTTGACCTTTGTTGAATGAAGGGTTTACATATGTAATAAAAAATTTGTTGTTAAAGAATGTAAAGGGAAGTATCGTCCAGTGCCTACGAATTATAAGATTCTCTTTGCATCATCAACTTTGGTCTCTAAGCTTAATGGATTTAGTCAATTAGTACCTAAATTCCAGTTTGACTTTACAAATTATGAAACTATGTCAAAATGTTGCTGACCCTACATACTTGACTAGAATTTCTATATAATAAAATCTTATCATCTCATATATGAAGTTTAAGTTTAAATTCTATTTTCTATATGATGAAAGATTATCATCTCTCATACATAAAATTTAGACTAAAGTTCTATTTAAATTTAAACATCATGTTATGTCTTCGGATCATTATCAAATGTAATTGGAAGATTAGAATATGTGGGAGCTGTAGAGAAGAGAAATTCAAAGGGTCATCCTGTCATGCTATGGACAATTCAATTACTATTAGAAGAGTATGTACATTCTATTTCATGTTACATCATAGATAAATTAATTTACTGTTTAATAATATTACATATAAAAATGTCTAATTCACGCATTATAAATTTTAGGAACAAATATACCACTTTATGGGGGACTACCATAACGCAGATTAAAGATGATTTTTTTAAAAATAATCCAGAACCATCTGTGGTGGTAGTTACCTCGACAATAGTCAAGACATTTAGAGGTAGCATTTATATTATTGAAATTGAATTTGGATAAGTAATAATAACATTTATTATTTTTTATTCTCTAAATAATGAATCAGTATCATATTAATTATATCTATTAACATATTTTGAATGAATTAGATTTCAGAATGTCTCACGAATGGAAGTCAAAACCTTGAAACCAGAGCAACCGGTGATATCTAATATAGAACTTCCATTCCACAATAGAAAAAAATTTCTGAATTTAAAGAACTCGAATGGATCTGCAGAGTCAAACGTATTGATTTTGTGTTTTCAATTTAATACACTATACTATTTTTTAAGTTTATACACTTTTTATAATAATTAATAACAATTTAATATTGTAGGAATTATTAGTCATGTGCTTATGTAAAGTTGTAAAAATAGACATTAAATTTTGATGGTATTATAGTTCATGCCTTATATGCAAAACAAAAGTAAATTCATTGAAGGATCTTCTTGGTGTGAACAATGTAAGGTAGAACCAAAACTAATTGTACCAAAGTAATTTTACAAAACAAATTATGTGTATACATTCATTTGCACAAACACACACGTGAACATTTATATTTAATTTAATGTGTAGCCTATTTACTAAGTGTTTTGGTAATTATTTAGGTATCGGATAAATATGCAACCGATTGATAATTTGAGATCAACATCGTCGGTGCTATTTGACAAAGAGGCTGAGAAAATTTTACATAAAATTGCAAAAAAACTTACAAAAAAACACGACCAAGTAACAAAATGGTAAATATAATATTTTTTAACTAAAGATGATTATAGAAAGTACAACAAGTACATTCAAGCACTAGCATTGGATTAGCTAAATGTCAGTGCTCTTCATATTTTATGGAATGTTGATTAAATTGAGCCCACATTGAATTAGCTAAATGCTTTTTATATAAAATATTAGTTATAATAAATTCATCTTACATTCCATATATGAAAAGAACTGTAGCTATTTCAAACTAGTATTTTATTTCTTGTCCCACATTTGAGATTATAATATTATATATAGATATGGAATTTTTATTGATTGTACATATGACATTTTTATTTAAATATAAGATGTTACCATCTATGTACACATGAGATTATTATATTATAGATAGTTGGATTGTGAAAATGAAAATGAATATGATTATTTGAGTGTTTAGATTGGAGTGGGTGAGATTTTATAAAAGAGAAAAACTTCAAATTGGATAAAAATTAGACACATAAGTGGTATCCATTATTCACAGTAGAATGAGGAAAGAATCTACTTTTTCGTTCTCTCCCTCCTGGAGTCTCTCTCTCTCTCTCTCTCTCTCTCTCTCTCTCTCTCTCTCTCTCATCAGCTCTTCTCTTCCTTCTACAGTCACTCTCTCTATCTCATCTCAAACTTGTAGCCTCTCTCTCCTCTAAGCTCAGAACCATTTCGTCGTCGCCTCTCTCTCATCTCAAATCGTGCCCACAACATCCAAAATAAGTCTGTTATATAGGTCTTTTGGATTGACTCTACTTTCTTTCTATCTATCTTTCTTTCTTTCTTTCTTATTTATATCTTTTTTATTTCTAGTTCCTTTTCATCTTTGAGAAATGCAAACAAAAATTATCTGTGTCATGTATATAACTCTTTGTTGTACCATTAAAAAGGTCAATAGAGATCTCATGTCTAATGAGATGCTAAAAATAGGATAACAACTAGAGTATTTGAAAGCTAAACTTTGTGCCTGCATGGGAGGATCTTCTTAATTCTTATGAGGAAGTATAGGTATTTCGCAACTTATATCTCTTTATTGGTCATTATTACAACAAATTGAACATGTTTTACAAATAAATTCTTGAAGATAAGTTGAGTCATTGACAAAAGTTACTTGATAAAACAAATCATGCAGGTTGTTAAGAAAAAGGGTCTCAATTTTGGCTTGAGTAGAGAGGGAGAGAGAAGAAAGAGAGAGAGTCCCCACAAAGACATGGATTTCGACTTGTAGTCAGGAGGGAGAGAGTGGACAAAGAGAGAGAACTTAGACTGAGGAAAAGAGAGTTGATTTGGATTTATTTTTACATACGTATCACCCTCTTATTGGAAGGTGAAAAACTTATTTACGCACTGCGTTTAGTTTGGACCACCTAATATAATGTGTTTTTTGTTATAAATGATAAAATATGAGTATTGCTAAATATAAGTTGCACTTACTCCAAAAGAATATTTAAAAAAAAGTAAAACCTACTTAGAAAAATGTGTATTTTAATAGTTTTTGTTTTTTTTTTCAAAAGGATTGCATAGCATCCTGAATTTGTACAAATCATTTTTTTTTTAAATTTTATTGCTTTTAGTCTTATGTGATTTTGATTCTAACACGTAATAAAAACAATAAAATTATATTGCATAAAGTTAACTCTTTTTTTTAAAGGAGTACAGCACCTCCAAAACTTTATTGAAAACAACTCTCAATTATGGTGGAGGAAAAACCTAACAAAAGAAAACTATATATAAACCACTAAGCCTTACTAACAAAATACTAAACACCTGCAACAAAGGTGAACCCCACCCAAACATTATTTCCTAAAGCTAGGCAAGCCAAGATAATCCAATCTAATCAAACCTCTTAAATGGAGGGGCAAATCATCAGTATCGATGTATGTACAATTCATCCCCTCCTCCCACTTTGCTAAAAAATCTGCTATTTTATTACCTTCTCTAAACTGATGTGTAATCGAAGTCATGAATAATCTTAATAAGCTCTTTCCAAAAATCCCATAAATACCAAACTGTAAAAGAAAATATTTCCATCCTCTATACCACCAACATTGAGTCGCACTCAATCTCCAACTTCCTTATGTCCAGGTCCCTACAAAGCAATAAACAATGAAATAATGCACGAAGCTCAGCTTCATTATTTGTACCATAATCAAAATTTGCCGAAAAAGCTGCCACCACTCATCCTCTATCATTTTGCACTACTCCACCACCCCCACGGCTGCCTGGGTTACCTCTAGAAGAGCCATCAACATTTAACTTGAACCAACCTTCTCTTAGCCTCTTCCAAGAAATCTGCATAGGACAACGAAAATTTTTAAGCAAAACTTGTACCTCAAGTTCCTCAAGGATAGCACGGTCCAAGCAAGATGCAGTCCCAACCTTCAGAAGCTTCCTAGAAATTAATCGCAACCAAGTTTTAATGGACAACCATACACTATCCACTGAATCACATCTCCCTTCCATCCTAGCTAAGCACTGCCACTTCCATAATTTCCAAGAGATTAAAACTGGCATCAACCTAATCAGCACTCCCTTTTGAGATGACTTCTTGGCACACACAAACCAGAAGCAAACCCATCCCCACCAACTTGTAAACTCTTTGCAATTTACACCTAATGCCACTAACGCCCTCTTCCATATTTCTTTGGCTATATCTTCTGAATTTAGAACATGATCTTGATCCTCTATCTCACCCAAACCACAACAATTGCAATGAGAAACTAAAGGAACACCCACGGACTGTACATGAACATCTACTGGGAGGCGGTTAAACCTCACTTTCCAAGATTACTCCACATCCATTCCATTCCTTCCAACTTAGGCCCCTTTACTTGTATCACATCCCACGCTGAAGACAAAGAGAACTTACCATCACTACTTGGCAACCAAATTAACAAATCTTACCTTCACGTCGACCTGGAACTGCAGCAATAATATCCCTTGCCTGATTGCAACCAACCAAGCTTTCTCACAATCGCTCATCCCAAACGTTATCAACCCAACAACCTTTAACTTTCAACTGTGGACAAGAGACCATAGAGTTTGAAACAGCTAAAGGTCCATTAGAGATCCACTTATCAAACCAAAACGAAAGATTACCCTCTCGCACCTTAATAAATATATTTTCCAAGACTTCCGGCAACACCTTAGAAATTGATTTTCAAAGTCTAGAGTCGCCACTCTTTAAGAAGGAAATTAATTTCCAACGAAAGATTGGATTCATCAAACTTATGAATAAGATTTGTCAATCATAAAATTTCTTATACCTTGTCACTCTTGATTCTTAAAAAGAGATATATAGCACTTGGACTATATAGCATAGATATCTTAGATAATGTAAATCCCAATATTAAATATTGTGGATTAACATAATCTCTTCTAACTGTCCAAATTGCTTAAAATATAATATTATAAAATATTTAAAATAAAAATTATAAAAATCTTAGACAATTCAAACCGACACTTTGAACGACTTATTTTTGTAATTACTAGGTCTAAGAATGAAAACTTTGTAATTACTAGCTTCAATGTCGCCGTCCTATTGAAAAAATCCTATACTGCAAAATCGGAAATCCAAACCACCTAGTTCTAGAATAATTATAGGCTTACTACCCTTCTACCATTCTTTTACTAATTGTTTTATTTTTTTAATTCTCTTTTATGTAATGGTTAAGGAAATGATTATTAGTAAAGTTGCATATTTTTTAAAATTTTTTAATGATTAAATATGTTAAAAAAGTACTTAAAAGAAAATTATAAAAAAACAAAAATTTCAAATATACTGTAGAATAATAAATAGACAGTAAGAGGATATTAAGCTATCTCAGCTTCTGAAACAATTTGAAACTCAAATCTCTGTGTTCCAAAGATCTCATTTAAAGAAAAAAAAAACAAAAAACAAAAAATCATCAACGGTACCTTTTGCTCAAACGGCTACGTCTCTTTCTATGAAAAAAATTTCGACTCTCAGCAAACTTTCCCAAGAAACACTGTTTCTTCTCATCCAAACATTTTTAGCATACTAATGGCTGCTGCGATTGCAGTTATGGTAGGGGATAAAGAACTTATCTCTTTGGATTTCAGTTTATCATTTAATTTCACTTTCCTTCTCGTTCCCATGTTTTCTTGCAAATAGTCGGTGCTTTTCTTCTCCTAGATTACCATAATGTTTTTATACTATTTAGAATTGTAATTTCTAAATATTTTTGGTTATGTTGCTTTTCTTGGCAGGCGCAGTTGCTTAATATGTCTAATCCTCAAAAAGATCCACTTCTGTAAGTGGAAACAACATGTGGATCCCTTCTATATGAACATTAGGTTCTTTGGGAGTCTTTTGAATATGCAATAAGTTTCTTTTTCTTCTTCATTTTTCCTTCGTTATAATTCCCAACTCATTTTGAAATTGTATTGTGCATATAGTTCGCTAAAAATGATTTCTCTTTCCCGTTTTCTTTAAATCATATTATTCAGGACGAATTGGTGAATCAAATGCTGATCGGGATAAAATGTAGCTTGAGCTTGAAAAAGAATGTTTAGAAGTATACAGGAGAAAGGTAGATCTTGCAAGTCAATGTAGAGCTAAGTTACTCGAGGCAATAGCTGATGCTGAAGCAGCATTGGCTGCCATCTGTTCTGCAATTAGGGAGTGACTTGTACATATTAGGCATGTCTGCAATGATGAGCACACAATTGATTCTAGCTCTGCTATTTTGTGAATGACTGTATGTGTGGTTACTAGTCTATGCTTGTTTTCTGACAGAAAATGTTCACAAAGAAATTACAAAATGCTTTGCATTTTATGGGTCAAAACCCAGACCTTCAAAGACCCAGGGTGTTAAAAAAGTGATTCAACCTGAGGTGCAAGCAGTAAAAGACATTCACTTCGATATTCTTTCTCTACATCTAAATCCTTCTACTTAATGTATCACTTTTTGGTGGTTCAGGATGAGAACCAATATATTGCTGGAAGAGGTGCTCATCTTACTCTCAACCATGCTGAGAATGCTTGCTCTTTTGTTAGTAAACTTCTAGGTATACTCTGATCATATAGCTTAGCAGCCTTAATCAGGTATGGGGGCTCTATTAAAGAAGCAAACATGACATGAGACCAAATTGAATGGTGAATTCACATTTATGTGAGCTCATTGATTAAAATTATTTTATCTATAAGATCAAATAATTTGGCTTGTTTTCATTAAAGTTATGATTTTTCAGTTTTATAGTTTGCTTAAGAAGAAGCCAAAAATGTTATATATATAATATAAATCATAATAGTTACAATCTTTCTACTCTATTATTTCTGTTGATTGTCTTGTTTAGCTTACAGGCAACAACAACTCTACGAGGGTGGAAGAAAGGGTGGTAGGGGTTGGTTGTGTCACCTCCGATGCCAAAATTAGGTCTTTTCTTCAAGGACCATGAAATCAGAAAGCTATGGAAAGTTAGAGCGATAACCTCCTTCCCATTATCAGCCTTCCTCTATTTATAGTTGATTTCTCATGGAATCCTTCTGTCATTATAATGCATTTGTCTCGGGTGGCATGATGTTACCGTTCCTGACAGCTGTAGGAGCTAGACCTCACTCTGAGCTACATTCAATGTGGTCGATCCTGCAGGGACTTGGATCATTAATGCGTGGTGACAAAAGGAATTGCCGGCTGCCTTACCCCTTCATGGGCCCCTAGGTTCCTCCAGTCAGGACGCATTAATAGGGAACAAACATGCCGAGAATCCTATCCCCTGTAGGATTGGTCACATTGAATGCAGCTCATAGTAGCTAGCCTCAAGGTTGGGCTCTTGTAGTTGACACAGGCGGCCGTATTAAATGGAACATCATTGCTGTTTGGAATAAATGCCACTATAGTGACAAAAAGATACCACAATAAATCGTTATAAAAAGAGAAAGGTTGACAATGAGAAGGAAGTTACAGGCTCGATATATCTCTCAATCATTCCCCCAGCCCCTTGAGGAAGGCTGACAATGGGAAGGAGTTTACAGGCTCAAACTTTGAAGAAAGGACCTAACTTTGGCATTGGTGGCGACATAACCACCTTCAGCCCCTTTCTTCTACCCTCACAGGTACCAAAGAGTTTTCATTGCCTAGCAACTACAAAACACTCATTGACATGCGCATTAATTGTACTTCTGACATGCCTCAACAATGTTTGATGCTCGCGCTCAAAGTCGACTTATGTGGGGGAACACCTTTCTCAACTGTCCCAGTCTCCCTTCACCATCCAGCAAGGTCAATTTCAAATCTCGCTTGGTGACTTTGGCCAATGTTCATCGCTCGTACCTCTGCATCCAAACGCTAACCAGTGAGGTTGATTTTGGATCCTGCTTGATAGCTTAGGTAAATGCTCTGGGGTCAACCCTCGGCGAGCATAGGGGTGAACACCTCTCTCTCAAGTGTCCAAGTCCCCCTCGCCACCCAACACCGTCGATTTCAAATCCTGCCTAGTCTCATAGGCCAATGCTCTACATTCGCGTCTTAATGTCCAAATGCCACCGTGGTGTGTCCCAGTGCCCCCTCACCACCTAGCATAGTCAATTTCAGGTCTTGCCAGGTGACTTAGGTCGATGCTCTTGTGCTTCCCTTTGGCTTTTGAATGCCACCTAGTGTGCTTGATTTCAAATCTGGCCTAGTCGCTCTGGCTGATACTCCATGCTTTAACTTCAGCGGGCACAAGGGGAACACATTTCTCATCAACCAAGGCCGATGCTCTACACTTGAAACTTAGGTGCAGTCGATTTCATATCCGGCCAATTCACTTAGCTCAATGCTCCATGCTTAAAACTTGACCGCAGAAAGGGAGAACACCTATTCCACATATCCTAGTCCCTTATCACCACCCGCGTGGTCGATCTTTTATCCTGCCTAGTGACATAGATGCTACGTGCTCACACCTCAGCCCTCTAAATGCCACCTAATGTAGTCAGTTTTAGATTTGGCCTCGATGTCCCGCACTCAAAACTCAATGGTTGCAGGGCGGAACACCCCTTAGGAGTGTCCCAATCTCCCTTGGCCATCCCACACAGTTGATTTCAATTCCAACCTGGTGACTTAGGCTAATGCTCTACACTGGCGCCTTGGCATCCAAACGTCACACAATGCATTCGATTTGTAGATTTTAGATCCTGCTTGGTCACTCGAGTCAATGCTCCATGCTCGAACCTTGATGGGCATAGTGGGGAACACCTCTCCCAAGTGTCCCAGTCTGTGACCTAGTGTAATCGATTCTAGATCCTGCCTGAGTTTAGGTAGCCTTTGACTGTTGCTCAAAGTAATCGACTCCAGATCCTACCCTTGAGTGGCCTCTAACTGTCGCTCAACGTGTTCAGTCCTTGACCCAACCCCATTCCCTGGGCCAATGCACCATGAGAAGGTGGACCCTGATAATTCAAAGGACGATAGGAAATCAGGAAGAAAACTCACAATCACAATGGAAAAAGAATGCCAAAAGTCATATTCATTGAGTATTCCTGTGGCTACAAGGACCTGAGCCAATATAAGGTAACCTCCAGCATTGGGTAGGACAAAAAAAAAAAAAAAAAAAACAAAAGAAGAGAAAACATAATGAAAGTCAACTTGAATAATCATGGGCAGGAAACGAGATCACGGAAGACATCGGCCATTAGGTCACACCCTAGGGAGTCCAGGAATTCGTAATCCACTCGAGAAGGAGCTAAGTGAATGGGAGAAGAGTCTTACAGGGGAAAAGATGTTGTTGAGCTAATCGGCCATTTTCCCATATCGCCTCCGCCCTGGTGCACTCCTTGGTCACCTAAAGGGGTAGCAGAAGCATCCTGAGATAACGGTAGGGTAGCAGTTCTCTTGGGGGAAGTGGATTTGGATTTCCCTAAGCTGCTTGGTGGTCCTTTCAGTTCAAAAGGGATTGCCTCCCCCACTGAGCAGAACCTTTTTGCTGTGCTACCCGACGAGCCCTCTAGTGGCCGCTTAGCCCCTCGTGGCATCTAAGGCCTCCTAGGAAAGCACGACTCGCCATATGGGACCAGTCGGGAGCAATGAGTTCAGTTTCCCTTCCCATTAAACTGGAGGACTCATCAGGAAATGCACCAAAGAGGTTTTCCTATTAGGGCAAGATGGTCCTTTCTAAACTTGAGGAACCTGTGGGCACAGCTCCCACCGACATGACGCCGCCCAAGTATCCTGCTCCCTAGGGCATCTCCTGTGGGAACTCGGTGTTGTTGAGTGAAGGCTGGTCCTCCTTGTCTTTAGCATATGCTTCAGTTAAACAAGCTGCTCTATGGTTGGCAGTCCTTCATTCTTCTTGTGCCTCCACCTTGGGGCATCTTAGCGGGTTAGGACCTTAGAGGAAGGAGTGCTCGTCATCATCTCACCCTAAAAAAGGGGTGCCAAAGGGGCTATGGTGGAGGCAATGCCAGGGCTAGGGCGAAGGCGATCCCAGGGGTACCTTCTATTAGCTTGAGACCTTATAACCACACGAATACTTAGTGAATATGACTTTTGGATTCTCTTTCCCTTGTGATTGTGAGTTTTATGTCTTCCAAGGTTGCAACATTTTCTTTTGAATTATTAGGGTCTATCTTGCCGTGGTGCACCGACATAGGGAATAGGGATGTGACGAGGTAGGATCAGAAATTGTATGCATTAGGTGGTGTTCAAACGACTAGGCACGAGTACGGAGCATCAGCTTAAGTCACCAAGTGAGATCTAAAATTGACCACATTCGGTGGCGAGGGAGGACTAGTGCACTTGGAAAGGTATTTCCCCTGCATCGTCAAGGTTTGAGCGCAAAGCATCGACTGAGTGACTAGGTTGAATCTAAAACTGACTACACTTGGGAGCATCAACTAGAATGATTAGGCCAGATTTGAAATCGACCTCATAGGATGGATTTTAGACGCCAAGGTGCTAACGCTAATCATCAGCCCTAGTCACTAGGCAGGATCTGAAATTTACCTTGCACGGTGGTGAGGGGGGACTAGGACACTTTAGAGAGGTATTCCCCCAGTGCACATCACGGTTCAAGCACGGAGCATCAACCTGAGTGACAAGGCGGGATCAAAAATTGACTACAATAGGTGGCATTAAGACTCTAAGGCATGAGCATGGAACATCGGCCTTAGTAACCAGGCGGTATCTAAAATTAACTACATTGGGTGGTGAGCTAGGACTGGGGCATTTCGGAAAGGTGTTCCCCCACATCTTTTTGTTACAGTTCAAGCGTGGAGCATCGACTTGAGTGACTAGACTGGATCTGAAATGGACCGTACTAGGTGATGTTTGGTTGTCGAGGCGTGAGTGTAGAGTAACGGCCTATGTAACCATGTGAAGTCTAAAATCGACCGCACTAGGTGGTGTTTAGACGCTGAGACACGAGCATAGAGCATCGACCAAACTAACTATGTGGGATCTAAAATTAATTGCACTAGATGGTGTTCGAATGCCAAAATGCAAGCGTAGAGCATTAACCTAAGTCACAGGGTGGGATCTAAAATTGACCGCATTGGGTGGTGAGGGGGAATAACCCGCTTGACCAAGTAGGATCTGAAATGGACTATACAAGGTGGTGTTAGGATGCTGAGGCACTAGAGCAAGGCATTGGTCACTAGGGTCGATGCTATGCGCTCAAACCTTGACCAGCGTAGGAGGGAACACCTCTCCTAAGTGTCCCAGTCCCCCCTCACCACTTAGCATGGTCAATTTCAGATCTGACCTAGTGACTTAGGATAATGCTCTGTGCTCATGCCTTGATGCAGTCCATGTCAAATCTAGCCCTGTCATTTGGGTAAATGCTTCACACTCAAACCTCGAGGGGTACACCTTTCCCAAGTGTCCCAACCCCCCCCCCCTTCACCACCCAGCATAGATTTCAAATCTCTCCTAGTCTCATAGGTCGATGCTCTGTGCTTGCGCCTCAGCATCCAAACACCACAAAGTGCAATTGATTTCATATCCCAGTTTGATGCTTTGTGCTTGAACTTGGACAGGCACTAGAAGGAACACCTCTCCCAAGTGTCCTATTCCCCCCTCACCATTTAGCATGGTTAATTTCAGATCCCACTTGGTGACTTAGGCCAATGCTCTGTGATCACGCCTTGGCATCTAAATTGTACCCAATGTGGTCCATTTCAGACCCAGCATGGTTGCTTAAGTAAATTCTCTGCACTCAATCGTCGACGAGCACACCTTTCCCAATTGTCCCAATCTCCCCTCACCACCCAACACGGTTGATTTCAAATCTCACCTAGTCCCGTTGGTCGATGCTCTGTGCTTGTGTCTCAACATCCAAACACTGCCAAGTGCGGTCAGTTTCATATCCAGGTCGATGCTCTGCGTTGGAAGGAACACCTCTCTCAAGTGTCCCAATCCCCCATCGCAACCCAACGCAGTTGATTTCAAATTGCCCAGGTGACTTAGCCCGATATTCCATGTCGTACCTTAGAATCCTAATGCCACACAATGCGATCAATTTTAGACCCCAGTGGTAAGTTAGGTCGAAGCTCAAACTCACTCCTATATGTCCAAAGGCCACCAAGTGCAGTTGATTTCATATCCTCCCAAATTACTCAGTCGATTTGCATTTGAATGCCACACAATGCGGTCGATGTTAGATCCCGCTTTGTTGCTCGGGTAGTGCTCATCACTAAAATCTCGATGGGCTCACCTCTCCCAAGTGTCCTAGTCCTCCGTCACCACCCAGCAAGGTCGATTTCAAGTACCGCCTAGTCTTGTAGGTCAATTCTTTGCTCTCACTCCTCAGCATCCAAAGGCCACCAAGTGCGGTTGATTTCAGATCCCACCTAGTTACTCAAGTTGATGCTCTATGCTCAAACGTTGATGGGAGCAAGAGGGAACACCTCTCCCAAGTGTCCCAGTCCCCCCTTGTCACTCAACGTTGTGGATTCCATATCTCGCCTAGTGACTTAGGCCAATGCTCTACCCTCACGCCTTAGCATCCAAACGCCACACAGTGCCATTGATTTCAGATCCCACTCAATTGCTTGAGTAAATGCTTCTCACTCAAACCTCGATGGGTGCATCTCTACTGAGTGCCCACCCCATTCCCTCGTCACCACCCAACACATTTCATATCTCGCTTGGTCGATTCTCCATGCTCGCCCCTCAACGTCTAAGCCCTACTAAGTGTAGTCAATTTTAGATCCCACCTGCTCACTCGAGTTAATGGTCTCTGCTCGAACATCGATGGGCATAGGAAGGACACCTCTCCCAAGTGTCCTAGTCTCGCTCACCACTCAACACCTTAGCATCCTAATGCCACACAGTGTGGTCATTTTTAGATTCTGCTAGTTACTCAGGTATATGCTCTGACTCATGCCTCTGCGTGCAAACACCACCAACCACTCGGGTTGAAGCTATGCACTTAAACCTCGATGGTAGTAGGAGGGCACACCTCTCCCAAGTTTCCCAGTACCTCATTGCCACCCAAAGCGAACGATTTCAAATCCCTTCTGGTTACTTAGGTTGAAGCTACATGCTCATGCGTCAGCATTCAAACACCACCTAATGCGTTCAATTTCAAATCTTGCCTAGTCGATCGGGTAAATGCTTTGCACTCAGACCTC
This sequence comes from Carya illinoinensis, assembly GCF_018687715.1. Classification (NCBI taxonomy): domain Eukaryota; kingdom Viridiplantae; phylum Streptophyta; class Magnoliopsida; order Fagales; family Juglandaceae; genus Carya; species Carya illinoinensis. Next base: position 23,050,366 of record NC_056766.1, on the reverse strand, counting down.
GACAAGTGGAACTCCCATCTTTGTGCTTGCACCCCACTATTCAAAGCACCCAACACAGTCAATTTTAGATCTCGCTTGGTCAAGTAGGCCGATGCTCTAAAGTCACACCTTGATGGTTGACTCCATGGTCAAGTAGGCCGATGCTCTATAGTCACACCTTGATGGTTGACTTCAGATCCTACCTGGTCACTCAGTTTGATGCTCCAAACCTCAAAGGGCAAAGGTGGGAACAGCTCTCCCATGTGTCCAAGTCCAAACTTCGCACAGTGTGGTCGATTCTAAATCCTGCCTGTTCACTCATGTTGATACTCTTTGTTGAACCTAACTAGCGTGAGGGGAACACTTCTCCTAAGTTTCCAAGTATCCACTCACCAACCAGCATGGTCGATTTGAGATCCTACCCGGTCTCATAGCTCTAACTCACCTCTTGGCATCCAAACACCACCAGGTGGGGTCGATTTCAAATTTGGCCTATCACTTGGGTCGATTTCTACACTCAGACCTCGATGGGCATGAGGGGAACACTTCTCTCAAGTACCCCAATCCCTCTTTTCCACCAAGTGCAGTCAATTTTAGATCTAGTCAGGTGACTTAGATTGATGCTTTATGCCCACACCTTGTTGTTTGAACGCCACCCAGTGCAGTTAAATTTAGATCCTGCTTGGCCACTCGGGTTGATGCTCTGCCCAACCTTGGAACTTGAACCTAGACGATCAAAGGGGAAACACCTCCCCTAAGTGTCTCGATCTCCTTCGCCACCTAGCGGGGTCGATGTCAGATCCTACCTAGTGACTTAAGTTGATGCTCCACAATCGCACCAAGGCATCTAAACCCTGCCTAGTGTGGTCGATTTCAGATCTCGCCTAGTCACTTGAGGTCCCGCAAGGATTGGGTGAAAAGGTTGGAGGGCAAGCTTGTTACCGTTAACAAGAAGCTTGTTTGGATCATGCGCTAGATTGAGGGGGCTAAACATCTCCATAACAGGCCTGGAGCAGAGAATATTCCTTGGGGTTAGAGAGGGTGATAGGACACCTAGCGAAGAACCCACGATGCTGCTGGGACTTTGTACTTGGCTTGATTTGCTCCTTCCCGAGTGGACTTTGTACCCGCCCATGACCATTTGTGTTGACTTTCTTTTTGTTTCTCTTTTTAATTTGTGTGTCTCGCCCGATGTTAGGGGCTTGGGTCATTGTAACCACATGAATACTTTGTGAATATGTCTTTTGGCATTCTTTTCTCCTTGTGATTGTGAGTTTATGTCTTCCTAGTTTGTTGTTGGCCCATGGAACGGGGCTAGGTCAGAGGCTAGATCTAAAATCGACCACACTAGGGTTTTTTGGATGCCAAGTGTGAGCGTGGAACATCAGCCTAAGTAACCAGGTGGGATCTAAAACTGTTCACACTAGGTTGCATTCGGATGCCAAGGTGCTAGGATGGAGCATCGGTCTAATTCAGCAACTTTGGAGAGGTGTTCCCCTTGCACCCGTCGAGGCTCAAGCATCAAACATCAACCCGAATGACCAGGCGAGATTTGAAATGGATCTCGCATTGGGTTTGGGGCACATGGGAGAGGTGCCCCTTGCTGTTGATTTTAGATCTCACCTGGCCTCATAGATCTATACTCTACTCCCACCTAGTCACTTGGGTCAAGGCTCCACGCTTGAACCTTGATGGGTGCAGGAGGAACACTTCTCCCATGAAATCAATTTTTGATCTTGCTTGGTCACTTAGTTTGATGCTCCGCACACAAACCTCGAAGGGCAAAGGTGGGAACTCCTCTCCCATGTGTCTCGGTCACCTTGGCCACCTAGTGCGGTCGATTTCAAGGCCCACTTGGTGCCCCAATCCCTTCTTGTCATTTGAATGCCACCCAGTGCAGTTGATTTCAAATCCAACCTGGGCACCTAGGTCGATGTTCTTCATAATCTCAATGGGCCATGGGGAAACACCTCTCCCAAGTGTCTCAATCCCCCTCGCCACCCAGAGCGGTTGATCTCAGATCCCACCTAGTGACTTAGGAAGATGTTACAAAATCATGCCAAGGCATCCAAACATCGCCTAGTTTGGTGGATTTCAAATCTCACCTGGTCATGCCAGTCGATGCTCCAAGCTTGAACCTAGGAAGGGAACAAGGGAACACATCTCCCATGTGTCAAAATCTTTGCTTGCCACTCAGCACAATAGATCTTAGATCTTGATTAATGACATAGGCTGATGTTTCACACTTGTGCCTTATCGTTTGAATGCCACCCAGTGCGATTAATTCCAAATCCAGCCTAGTCACTCAGGTTGATGCTATGTGCAACCTCTAGGGCACAAAAGGGAACACCTCTCCAAGGCACGAAGGGTCCCAGTCCCACTGGCAACCCAGCTTGGTCAATTTCATATCCCTCCTGGTCACGTAGGTCGATGCTTCGCGCCCGCTCCTTGGTGACGAAACGCCACCTATTGCAGTGGATTCCAAATCTTGTGTGCTCACTTAGGCCGATGCTCTGCACTTGAATCTCAAAGGGAGCTTGGGAGAACACCTCTCCAAACTGTCCCAGTCCCCCTACGCCACCTTGCGTGGCTGATTTCTGATCCAACTTGGTGACTTAGGATGATGCTCAGCTCTTCCACCTCGGTGTCTAAACGCCACCCAGCCTAGTCGATTTTAAACTTTGCCTAGTCAGTTAAGTTGATGCTTTGAGCTCAAACCTCAACAGGCGCAGCGGGGAACACCTTGTCCCAAGTGTCCCAAGTGTCCCAAGTGTCCCATTCACCCTCTCACCCAACGCAATTGATTTCATATCCCACAGGGTCACGAAAGTTGATGCCCTCGCTTGTACCTTAGCATCAGAAAGCCACCTTGTGTGATTGATTTTAGATTTCTCCCTATCACGTAGGTTGATGCTCCGTGCTTGTGCCTCGATGTCCAAACACCACCTAGTGCGGTCGAGTCCAGATCCCGCCTGGTCACTTGGGTTTATGCCCCGCACTCGAACCTAAACTAGCATGAGGGGAAAACCACTCCCAAGTGAATAGGCTGAAATGAACTCGATTGGACTGGGTGGCATTTGGACGTTGAGGCACGAGCACGGAGCATCGATCTTCATAGGTGGGTTCTAAAATCAATCTTGTTGGGTGGTGAGGGGGGACTAGGTTACTTGGGAGAGGTGTTCCCCTCGTGGCAGTTGAGTTTTCAGAGTGGGGCATCAGTTGGAGTGAGCTACTAATGTTTGAGTGCAGAGCATTGACCCAAATGATCAGGTGGGATTTAAGATCAATTGAACTAGGAGGCATTTGGATGCCTAGGCCCGAGCGCGGAGCAACAACCTAAGAAACTAGGTGGGATCTAAAATCGGTTGCACTAGGTGGCATTCAGAAGCCAAAGTGCAAGCACAAAGGATTTATCAATGAGACCAGGCGAGATCTAAAATGGACAACGTTAGGTGGCGAAGGGGACTGTGACACTTGGGAGAGGTGTTTGCCCCTACACTCGACCACAGATTATTTAACCAAGCTACCAGGTGGGATTTGAAATAGACCACATTAGGTGGTGTTTGGACACAAACGCAGGAGCGATGAATATCGGCCTAAGTCACCAAGAGGGATCTATAATCGACCATGCTAAGGGGCGAAGGAGCACTGGAAAACTAGGGAGAGGTAATTCCCCTGCATACATTAAGGTTTGAGCACAGAGCATCAAACCATGTTGATGCGTGTAAGTACAAATAACGTGCAAGTTGATGCATGTTTTGAAGCTACCCGGCAACAAAAACTCTCTAGTACCTACGATGGCAGAGAAAAGGGGCTGTGGGTGGTTGGAGTGTGGAGGGGAGTAGAAAAGGAAGAAAGTAGAGAGGAGTTCCCCCTATGCCCATCGAGGTTCGAGCATGGAGCATCAACCTAAGTGACCAAGAGGGATCCAAAATCTACAAATCGACCCCACTGGGTAGCGTTTGGATGTTGTGATGCAAGCATGGAACATCGGCATAAGTCACTTGGTAGGATCTCAAATTGACCACACTGGGTGGCCAAGGGGTCTAGGACACTCCCAAGTGGTGTTCCCTATGCCCGTCAGGTTTTGAGCGAGAGGCATCGACCCAAGTGACAAGGCCCAATTTGAAACTGACTACACTAGGTGTCAAGTTTCGATAGCACTAGGTGTCAAGAGGGGGACTTGGACAATCAAAGCAAATGTTGATGCGTGTTTTGTAGTTGGTAGGCAACAAAATCTTTGTGGTACCTATTAGGGTGGAAGAAAGGGGATATGGGTGGTTGCGTCACCACCAATGCCAAAGGTAGATCTTTTCTTTAAGAACTAGGAAAGCAGGAAGCCATTGAAGGTTTAAGAAATGTATCAAGCTTGTAACCTCTTTCCCATTGTTAGCCCTCCTCAATTTATAGTGATTTCTCATTGGATACTTTCATCACTATAATGATATATGTCCTGGATGGCAGGATGTCCTATTTAATGCGGTCGCCCATGTCAACTATAGGAGCTCAACGTCGACCTAAATTTAATGCGGGCAACCCAGTATGGGACATGATTCTTGGCATGTAGGATTCCTGGCAAATTTGTTCCCCTTAATACGTGGTGACTAGAGGAACGCAGGGGCCCAAGAAGGGGTAAGGCAGCAGACTGTTCCTCCAGTCACCAAGCATGAAACAAACAGGTGTGAACCTGTCCCCTACAGGATGGGCTGCATTGAATGTTGCTTGGAGCGAGGTCTGGCTCCTGTAGCTAATTGGAATGGTGACATCATGCCATCTGGGACAAATGCATTATAGTGACAGAAGGATCCTACGAGAAATTGACTATAAATAGAGGAAGTCTGACAACAAGAAAGAGGTTACATGCTCAAAATATATCTCTAACTTTCCATAGCTTCTTGCTTTCATGGTCCTTGAAGAAAATACTTGACTTTGGTACACTTGTTCCCCCTACACCTATTGAGGTTCAAGCGCAGAGCACTTACCCGAGCTACCAGGCATGATCTGAAATCGACTGTACTAGGTAGTGTTTGGACACTAAGGTGCAAGCAAGGATCATCGACTGAGGTCATAGGCATGATCTAAAATCAACCATGCTGGGTGACAAGGGGAGACTAAGACACTTGGGACAGTTGTTCCCCCTATGCTAGTCAAGGTTCCGACACAGAGCATTTACCCGACCAACCAAGCGAGATCCGAAATCAACTACACTAGGTCGTATTTGGACATCGAGGTGCGTACAAAGAGCGTTGACCTACAAGACCAAGTGGGATCTGAAATCTTGGATGGCGAGGGGGGACTCAAAAACTTGGGAGAGGTATTTGCCCTACATACGTTGAGGTTTGAGCGTAGGGCATCGAACTGTGTTGATGTGTGTAAGTACAATCAATGAACATGTTGATGTGTGTTTTGTAGCTGCTAGGCAACAAAAACTCTCGTGTACCAACAAGGGTGGAAGAAAGGGGCTGTGTGTGATTGTGTTAAGGTGAGGTTTTGCATTAAGGGCCAGGAAGCCATGGAAGGTTTGAGAGATATATCAAGCCTGTAACCTCTTTTCCATTGTCGGCCTTCCCTTATTTATAGTGATTTCTCATGGGATACTTTTGAAACTATAATGACATTTGTCCTGAATGACATGACATCCCGTTTAATGCAGCTGCTCACATCAACTATAGGAGACCAACCTCCCGGCATGTCTGTTTCTCATTAATGCGTGGTGACTGGAGAAACCCAGGGGCCCAAAAGGGGTAAGGCAGCAGGCTGTTCCTCCAGTCACCATGTATTAATGGGAAATGGATAGGTGTGATCCTGTCCTCTATAGGATGGGCTGCATTGAATGTAGCTTGGAGCGAGGTCGGGCTCCTGCAGCTGATAGGAACGATAATGTCATGTCATATGGAACAAATGCATTATAGCGTTAGAAGGATCCCATGGAAATGAACTATAAATAGAGGAAGCATCAGCCCAAGTCACCAAGCGGGATCTGAAATCCACTTTGTTAGGTTTCGAGGGGGGACTAGGGCACTTAGTAGAGCTCTTCCCCCTGTGCCATCGAGTTCGAGCGCGAAGCATCAACCTGTGTGACCAAATCAGATCTCAAATTGACTGCGCTCGATTTGTTTTAGATGTTGATGTTCAAGCACAAAGCATTGGCCTTTGTAACCTGGTGGGATCTAAAATTGTTCGCATTGTGTGGCGTTCTAATGCTAAGGCGTGAGGGTGTAGCATTGGCCAAAGTCTCATGGTAGGATTTGAAAGCAACTGTGTTGGGTGGCAAAAAGGGACTGGGACACTTGGGAGAGGTGTTCCCTCATGCTCCTGTTGAGGTTCAGTCGCAAAGCATTGACCTGAGTGACATTTGGACACTGAGGCATGAGATTGAAGCATCAACCTTGTGGGAGGTGGGATTCAGACACTTGGGAAAGGTGCGCCCAATGAGGTCTTAGTGCAGAGCTTTTACTCAAGTGTCTAGGTGGGATCTGAAATTGATCACACCGTGCGATGCTCGAACGCTAATGCATGAGGGCATAGCATTGACCAAAAGTCACCAGTCGGGATTTAAAATCAACCCTATTGGGTGGCGAAACTGGACTGGGACACTTGGAAGAGGTGCTTCCTTGTGCACCCATGAAGGTTTAGTCATAGAGCATTGACTGCACTTGGTGGCATTTGGACATTTAGGCGTGAGAGCGAAGCATCGGCCTATGAGACCATGCGGGATCTAAAATCGACCATGCTGGTTGGTGAGGTGGGATTGGGACACTTTGGAGTGGTGCGCTCATCGAGGTTTTAGTGCAGAGCATTCACTCTATTGTCCAGGCAGGATCTAAAATTGTTCACACTGGTTTGAGTGCAGAGCATTTACACTGAGGCACGAGCACGGAACATCGACCTAAGTCACCAGGCAAGATCTAAAGTTGACCGTGTTGAGTGGCGAGGGCGGACTGGGACACTCAGGAGAAGTGTTCCCTCCCACTCCCGTCGAGGTTGAATGTAAAGTATTGACTAGAGTGACCAAGTGGGATCTAAAATCAATTGCAGTTACAAGAATTTGGATGCTAAGGAGTGAGCATAGGACATTAGCCTACGGGACCAGGCGGGACATAAAATCGACTATACTGGGTGGTGTGGGGGGATTGGGACAATTGAGAGAGGTGCACCCATCGAGGTTTGGGTGTGGATCATTTACTTGCGCAACCAAGTGAAATCGGAAATCAATCGCATCAAGTGGTAGTGGTGTCCCCCCTGTGCCCGTTGATTGGAGTGATTATTGTGGTGTTCCACCACTGAGGCGCCAGCATGGATCATCGATAGTTGGCGAGGGGGGCACTAGGACACTTAGGAGATTTGTTCCCCCATTGCCTGCCTTGGTTCAAGCACAGAGCATCGACCTGAGTGACCACACATGATTTGAAATGAAGAACACTGGGTGGCATTAGGAAGCCAAGAGGTAGAGAAGAGCATCAGCCTAGGTAGGATTTGAAATTGACCATGCTGGGAGGCCAGCGAGTGACCAAGTTTTGACAATAGACCTGAGTGACCAAGTGGGATTTGAAGTTGATAGCACTTGTTGGAATTTGGACACTGAGGCGTGAGTGTAGAGTATCGTCCTAAGAGACTAGGCAGGATCTAAATTTGATCGTGCTTGGTAGTGTGGCAAGGACTAGGCACTAGGGAGAGGTGCTCTTGTCAAGGTCTGAGTGTGGAGCATTTACCTGATTGACTAGGCTAGATTTGAAATCAAACGCATCAGGTGGCATTTGAATGTCGAGGCATGAGCTCGTAGCTTCAACCTAAGTAACCAAGAGGGATCTAAAATTGATTGCTTTGGATGACGACGGGGTACTGGGAAACTTCGAGAGGTGTTCCCTCCTACGGCCATCAAGGGTTGAGCGCATAGCTTCGACCCAAGTGACTGGGGGGGTTCTAAAATTGATCATTCTTGGTGGTGTTTGGACGTTGAGGCATAAGTTGAAGCACAGACCTAAGTAACTAGCAGAATCTGAAATTGACTGCACTATGTGGCGTTAGCACGCTAAGGTGTGAGGGTGAAGCATCAGCCTAAGTCACTGCGTAGGGTGGTGAGGGGGGACCGACACACTAGAGAAGTGTTCCTTCCTGCACCTGATGAGGTTCGAGTGCAGAGCATCAACCCAAGTGACTTGGTAGCGTTTGGACAAGCATGGAATTTTCACCTATGGGACCAGGCGGGATTCAAAATCAACCATGTTGGGTAGTGAGCAAGGATTGGAAGAGGTGTGCCCATTGAGATTTGAGTGTAGAGCATTTACCCGAGTGACCTGGCTGGATCTAAATTTGAGCACAAATCATCAGCCTAGGTCACACCAGGCAAGATCTGAATTCAACCATGCTGAGTGGTGAGGGGGAATTGGGAAGCTTGGGAGAGTTGTTCCCTCCTGCATCTGTCGAGGTTTGAGTGTAGAGTATTGACCTGAGTTTACTTGAGTGGTCATGTGAGATCCTAAATTCACAGTGCTGAGAGTGGTATTTGGACACTGAGGGAGGTCGTCGAGCCTTTCAATCCACATATACACACTTATATATGAAAAAATCACTTTTTATTCTTCCCTCCATCGATTCTTTACATTGGTGGCCCAGCTCCTTCAAGGTGATGATGGTTGGTTGAAGGGTGACAAACCGTAAGTCAGGGGGAAAGCCTGGCACGTCATCTCTCCCCTAGAAGCCGTGTAGATTCATGTGAGTTTTAAACGTTTCCAGATGCTTGGCTTGATCCTTTGATCGGTCATACATCTCTATCTATGGGGGCCGAAATTTTGAGGGAAGCGAGACTGCCCTCATTTGGACACTATAATAGGCTAGGTCTATGGTGCTAAGCAGATTGGTCCATAGCAGATGGTCCTCGTATCCTCTTTGCCATCTCCTAATACTTGCCCATGAGACTGCATAGTTTGTCGCTTATCCGCTTGTGCTCTTCATCTTTGGGTGGTGCCTCGCCAGTGTTCTGCGACTTCCCTTCCATCTGCTCAATCTTGCATGGTTTGACACCTCCCTCGAACACAACATTCTTCCACTTTAATATTTTGTTCTCCTGCCAAAGGGCTCCTTGTCAGAGGTCAATCGTTTAACAAGTTCTTCCACTTTCGTGAACCTTCCTTGAATGCTTGCCGATGTAGACTGTTACTTGAAAGTCGCACAGGCATGCATTGTAGTCGGCATACAAAAGGCACGCTACAAGACATCAGCCTACAAGACCAAGCGAGACATAAAATCAACTACACTAGGTGGTGTGGGGGGATTTGGACAATTGAGAGAGGTGCACCCATCGAGGTTTGGGTGTGGATCATTTACCCGAGCAACCAAGTGAAATCTAAAATCAATCGCATCAAGTGGTATTTGAACACCGAGGCATGAGCTTGTAGCATTAGCTTACTTCACCAGGAGGGAACTGAAATCAACCGCATTTGGTGGTGAGGGGGGACTGGAACACTTGGGAGTGGTGTCCCCCTATGTGCCCATTGATAGAAGTGACTAGGTGGCATCTAAAATCGACCGCTTATTGTGGCATTCCACCACTGACGCGCCAGCATGGATCATCGATAATTGGTGAGGGGGGCACTGGGACACTTAGGAGATTTGTTCCCCCTTCGCCTATCTTGGTTCAAGCACAGAGTATCGACCCGAGTGACCAAGCATGATCTAAAATGAAGAACATTGGGTAGGAAGCCAAGGGGGGAGCGAAGAGAATCAGCTTAGGCAGGATTTGAAATTGACCGTGCTGGGAGGCCAGGGAGGACTGGGACACTTCGGATTGGTATTCCCTCTAGTGCTTGTCAAGTTTTGAGAGTAGACCCGAGTGACCAAGTGGGATCTAAAGTTGACAGCACTTGCTGGAATTTGGACATTGAGGCACGAGTGTAGAGTATCAACCTAAAAGACTAGGCAGGATCTAAAATCAACCGTGCTTGGTAGTGTGGCGAGGACTATGCACTAGGGAGAGGTGCTCTTGTCGAGGTCTGAGTATGGAGCATTTACCTGACGGGCTAGGCTGGATTTGAAATCAAACGCATCAAGTGACATTTGAATGTCGAGGCATGAGCTCGTAGCATCAACCTAAGTAACCAGGAGGGATCTAAAATTGACCGCTTTGGATGACGACGGGGTACTGGGAAACTTGGAGAGGTGTTCCCTCCTACGGCCATCAAGGTTTGAGAGCATAGCTTCGACCCAAGTGACCGGGGGGGATCTGAAATCTATCATTCTTGGTGGTGTTTGGACACTAAGGCGTGAGTCGAAGCATAGACATAACTAGCAGAATCTGAAATTGACCGCACTGTGTGGCGTTAGGACGCTAAGGCATGAGGGTGAAGCATCAGCCTAAATCACTGTGGAGGGTGATGAGGGGGGACTGACACATAGGAGAAGTGCTCCTTCCTGCACCTGATGAGGTTCGAGCGTAGAGCATCAACCCAAGTGACTTGGTACAATTTGGACGTTGAGGCACAAGCATGGAATTTCGACCTATGGGACCAGGCGGGATTTAAAATCAACCATGTTGGGTGGTGAGTAGGGATTGGAAGAGGTGTGCCCATTGAGATTTGAGTGAAGGGCATTCACTTGAGTGACCAGGCTAGATCTGAATTCGAGCACAATTCATCAGCCTAGGTCACACTAGGCAGGATCTGAATTCAACCATGCTGAGTGGTGAGGGGGAATTGGGAAGCTAGGGAGAGTTGTTCCCTCCTGCACCTGTCTAGGTTTGAGTGTAGAGTATTGACCCGAGTTTACTCGAGTGGTCATGTGAGATCCTAAATTCACAGTGCTGAGAGTGGTATTTGGACACTGAGGGAGGTCGTCGAGCCTTTCAATCCACATATACACACTTATATATGAAAAAATCACTTTTTATTCTTCCCTCCGTCGATTCTTTACATTGGTGGCCCAGCTCCTTCAAGGTGATGATGGTTGGTTGAAGGGTGACAAACCGAAAGTCAGGGGGAAAGCCTGGCACGTCATCTCTCCCCTAGAAGCCGTGTAGATTCATGTGAGTTTTAAACGTTTCCAGGTGCTTGGCTTGATCCTTCGATCGGTCATACATCTCTATCTATGGGAGCCTAAATTTTGAGGGAAGCGAGACTGCCCTCATTTGGACACTATACGCTAGGTCTATGGTGCTAAGCAGATTGGTCCATAGCAGATGGTCCTCGTATCCTCTTTGCCATCTCCTCATACTTGCCCATGAGACTGCATAGTTTGTCGCTTATCCGCTTGTGCTCTTCATCTTTGGGTGGTGCCTCGCCAGTGTTCTGCGACTTCCCTTCCATCTGCTCAATCTTGCATGGTTTGACACCTCCCTCGAACACAGCATTCTTCCACTTTAATATTTTGTTCTCCTGCCAAAGGGCTCCTTGTCAGAGGTCAATCGTTTAACAAGTTCTTCCACTTTCGTGAACCTTCCTTGAATGCTTGCCGATGTAGACTGTTACTTGAAAGTGGCACAGGCATGCATTGTAGTCGGCATACAAAAGGCATGCTACAAGACATCAGCCTACAAGACCAAGCGAGACATAAAATCAACTACACTAGGTGGTGTGGGGGGATTTGGACAATTGAGAGAGGTGCACCCATCGAGGTTTGGGTGTGGATCATTTACCCGAGCAAAAGGCATACAAAAGGCACGCTAACCCTATTAGGCCGAAAAACTATTAGATCTCACAGACGGTGCCAACTGTTGATGTGTGTTTTGTAGCAACTTTGGTAACGTTAGCTCTCTTGTACCAGCAAGAGAGGAAGAAAGGGTGGTAAGGGGTGGTTGTGTCATCTATGATGCCAAAGTCAAAGTCTTTTCTTCAAGGACAAAGAGAGCAGGAAGTTATAAAACTTGGAGAGATATACCGAGCTTATAGCCTCCTTCTTGTTGTCAGCCTTGTGGGATCCTTCTATTGATGTAGTGATGGACTTTGTCCAGGATGACATGATGTCAAATTTAATAAGGCCACTCCTGTCAGTTACAGGACCCCAACCTCGATCCTGGACACTCCGAGTTGCATTTAATGAGACCAAACTTGAAGTCTATAGGATCATGTTCTATCTATTCTGCATTATTGTGTGGTGACTGGAGGAATCACCAGCTGCCTTACCCCTTTTTGGGCCCCTTGGTTCTTCCAGTTACCACGCATTAATGTGGAGCATATTAGCATAGATCCTATCGCCTCCCAGATCGGCCGCATTGAATGGCTCATATAATTGACAAATGCCATCATTACAACGATAGAAGGATCTCACGAGAAATTGGCTATAAATAGAGGAAGTATGACAACAGGAATGAGGTTATAAGCTCTGTATATCCCTCCAAGTTCCATAACTTCCTGCTCCAATGGTCCTTGAAGAAAATATTTTGACTTTGACATTAGAGATGACACAACCACCCCCCACCACCCTTTCTTCCTCTCTTGCTGGTGCAAGAGAGTTGTCATTGTCAAAGTTACTACAAAATATACATCAACAGTTGGCACCATCTCAGAGATCTAATATTTTTTCGACCTAATAGGGTTAGCATGCCTTTTGTATGCCTACCACAATGCATGTCTGTGCGACCTTCAAGTAAGAGTCTACATTGGCAAGCATTGAAGGAAGGTTCACGAAAGTAGAATAACTTGTGAAATGATTGACCTCTGACAAGGAGCCCTTCAGCAAGAGAACAAAATATTAAAGTGGAAGAATGCTGTGTTTGAGGGAGGTGTCAAACCATGCAAGATTGAGCAGATGGAAGGGAAGTTGCAGAACACTGGTGAGGCACCACCCAAAGATGAAGAGCACAAGTGGATAAGCGACAAACTACGCAGTCTCATGGGCAAGTATGAGGAGATGGCAAAGAGGATACGAGGACCATCTGCTATGGACCAATCTACTTAGCACCATAGACCTAGCCTATAGTGTCCAAATGAGGGCAGTCTCGCTTCCCTCAAAATTTAGGCCCCCATAGATAGAGATGTACGACCGATCGGAGTATCAAGCCAAGCACCTGAAAACGTTTAAAACTCACATGAAACTACACGGCTTATAGGGGAGAGATCACGTGCCAGGCTTTCCCCCTGACTTACGGTTTGTCACCCTTCAACCAGCCATCATCACCTTCGAGGAGCTGGGCCACCAATTCATGTCTAGTAGGAAAAGAAGATGGTCGGCCACTTACCTCTTTACTAAGGAGTAGATGACCACCGATGAATTGGACGAGAAGATCACCCTAGCAGCACTCGTGGGTTTCATTTAGCACCTTGGGAAAATTGTACGAAAAATTCCGACAACCCTGTAGGACTTCATGGATCGGGCTAACGACTTCATCGATGTTAAGGACACCCTCCGGGCTCTAACCACCCTATGGTACACGGGAGCGGAGCTGGCCACAAGCAGCCCCAAGAGGGGTACTGACGCCAAAACCAATGAGAATGAGATTGAGGTAAGGAAATGGTTGGATGGGAAAGGAGCAACTTCTTCACCTCGTTGAGGAATGTGCACATGAGCATGCACATGTAGATGCTGATGGAGGGGCATCATGAAGGCCGCTCATACTGCGCCTACCATTTCATAAATAAAAAGGCTCGACAACCTCCCTCGGCGTCCAAATGCCACTCAGCGCAGTTACGTTAAGATCAATTGCACTAGTTGGCAATTGGACCCCGAGGCTAGAGCGTGGAGCATTAGCATAACTAGCCAAGTGGAATCTGAAATCGATCACACTGGGTGCCGTTTAGGCACAAAGGCGCGAATGTGGAGCATTGACCTAAGTCACCAAATGGGATATGAATCAACCCCGCTAGGTGGGTAGCAATGGGGGACTGGGACACTTGGGAGAGGTATTCCCCCAGTGCCTGTTGACCCGAGTGACCAAGTGGAATCTAAAATCAACCGCACTGGGTGGCATTTGGACACTAAGGTGCGAGCACAGAGCATTGGCCTAAGTCCCCAGGCAGGATCTAAAATCGATTGCACTAGGTGGCGAGGGGGGACTAGGACACTTAGGTGGCATTTGGACGCTGAGGTACAAGTGCAGAGCATCGACCTATGAAACCTGGCGAGATCAGAAATCGACCATGCAGGGTGCCAAGAGAGGATCGGGACACTTGGTAAAGGTGTTCCCCCTACACCCACTGAGGGTCGAGTGCAAGGCATTTACCTGAACTATCAGGCTAAAACTAAAATCGACTGCACTGAGAAAATTAGCCTAAGTCACCAGGCAAGATTTGAAATCGACCACACTTAATGGCAAGAGAGGACTGGGACACTTCGGAAATGTGTTCCCTTGCATCCCTCAAGGTTTCTAGCCGTGTTGATGCCTTTAGAGACCATTTCAATAAGTTGTCAAGTAAGAATCTGTTGGTAGAAAGAATCTAGTGGTGAATGTCTGTATGGATTAGAAGGATTAGATATTTGATAAAGTTCAGTTTGAGATAAGGATAGATGGGAAAATTTCTCCCCCTTTAAATTATTTTACTCCTACGGAGCCACCAAAGGTGATTGATAAGGTAGGGGATGTTCAATTGGTGTCGCCTAATAAATCAGTGTGTAGTTGGTTTGAATTATCTAAGGAAAACTCTGAGTTTGAGGTTGATGGTGATCGTGTGTTTGAGAAGAGTGTGTCACCGAGGAGTTTGCTCGTGGTGGTTGATGAAGCTTTGGAGTTTGAACTTTGTCGTTTAGTTGAAAAAGAGGCTGGGGTTCCCAAACAGAGGTTTTCATTGTTTGAGGGTGACCTTGAGGATGACTTGGAGGAGCTAACAAATAAATGTTTTGATTCTGATTTGGAATTGAATGTTCCATTGAAGTGTCTAAGAGGAAGGAAGAAGAAAAGTCCGATGATAGTCCTGGAAAGGAAAACTCGGTCTCGAAAGCCATTTTAATTTTATTATGAAGATTCTTATTTGGAATATTAGGGGTATTCTTTCGTTGAAGAGTAGGCTTCGACATATTTTGAATAAAAGTCATCTGTCTGCGGTGGCACTATTAGAACTTTTCTTGTTGCTAATAAATGTAGGCGATGGGCTAGGTGATTGCATCGGCCTAATTTTATAAATAACGTCGAAGTAGGTGGTAAAGTATGGTTGTTCTGGGACGATGAGCTGGAGTTTGAGCTTGTTGCTATGTCGGATCAAGCACTGTCTGGTTGGTTTATTTGCGGCAGTATCAGAGTGATGGTTACTATTGTCTATGCGAGCTGTTTTTGGGTGAAAAGACTAGAACTGTGGGATCATATTCGTGGTTTAGATATGGGTAGTTGGCCGGCTTTTTTTGGTGGGGGATTTTAATATTGTTCGTGGGGATGATGAAAAAGTGGGAGGTCTTTTGAGAGCTCCTCGTGCAAAATTGGAGTCTAACAATTGTATTCATGATTGCAGACTGATTGGTCTTCCTTCTATTGGGAATAAATTTTCTTGGTGTATTGGGAGGCTTGGTGGTAGACGGATTTGGGTGAAGTTTGATCGTATTTTGGTTACGTCGAGCTTCTTGAATTGTTTTTTTTTAGGAGGCTCATATGGAGTATTTTCTACAGTCTTCTTCTGATCATTGTCCTATACTATTGCATTTGATGAGAGAGAGGGGGAGCTGCATTAAATACTTTAGATTTTAGCGTATGTGGGGAACTCATGAGGGGTTTCTACCGTTGGTTCGGGAGGCTTGGAATCAAAATGTGGATGGCTCTCCTATGGTGAAAGTTAGTCGAAAACTTCAAATTTTAAAAAGCATGCTACGGAAATGGAACATTAATATTTTTGGGCAAGTTCATTTGGAATTGGCTAATGTGGAAGCTCGGATGGTGGAAGTTGAAGATATGCTTAGGATCGGGAAAATGAGCTATTGGTTTGTAAACAAAGCCATCTTCAAAGGCTTCATTGAGAAGAGACTTTGGGACGTCAAAAATATTGTATTAAATGGCTAAAGGAAGGGGATTTAAATATAGCTTTTTTTTCATGCGTCTATGCGTGTTAAAAAGAAGAGCTTGATTGTAGATCATATGTCGTTGAGTAATGGCCAGGTCTTGGATTCAGCTAAAGCCGTGCATGATGAAGCTGTTCAGTTCTTTTAGGAGCTCTTGTCAACATCAGATGTTAACTTGGATGAGGAGGCTCTAAGTTTATTATTGTCGGTGGTTTTGGAATAGGATAATGAGGCATTATGTGCCCCACCATCCTTGGAAGAGGTAAGAGAGGCATTATGGTCTATTCCACAGGGTGGCAGTCCGGGACTGGATGGTTTCTCGACTAGTTTTTTGATATTAGCAAGGGAGGTGGTGAAACAGGATATTTTGGACATGGCTAAGGAATTTTTTTATGGGATTCCATTGACTACTTTTTTTGGGGCTACTAATCTTGTATTGATCCCTAAGGTGGGTGCTCCGGCTGGTTTTGGGCAATTTCGACCAATTAGTTTATGTTCGGTGGTCTATAAAATCATGGCTAAAATCTTGGTGTCTCGTTTGGCCCCAGTTCTTGGGGAATTATTTCACCAGAATAAGCAAGTTTTATTTGGGGGCGTAGCATCTTTGATGATATGACTCTTGCTCAGGAACTTGTACATGGCATGAATCGTAAAACTAAGGGTGGAAATGTCATGTTGAAGATCGATATGGCTAAAGCATATGATCGTGTAAACTGGAGATTTTTGTTGGAGGTGATGCGTAGTCTGGGTTTTTTACATAAGTGGTGCTCTGTGATTTTCAATGCCATTTCATCACTTGTTTTTTCAGTTATGTTGAATGGTTGTTGCAAAGGTTTTTTCAAGCCTTCCCTTGGACTTCGTCAAGGCGACCCACTTTCGCCGTATCTATTTATTTTGTTGGAGGAACTTCTTTCAAGAATGCTACATAAAGCATTTTCCCTGGGCCAAGTTAAGTATTTTAATACTTGTGAGGGTGTGAGTATTTCTCATTTATTGTATGCTGATGATTTGCTAATTTTTGCTAATGGAAGTAAAGTTTCTACTCGGAATTCAAGGGGGTTGATTAAAAAATATGAAGAGATCTCAAGTTAGTTAGTAAATCCTAAAAAATCCTCGATTTTCTTCTCGTCTAATATTCCATGGGGTCGGAAAGAGGATTTGAAGCGGTTGTCAGGTTTTATAGAGGGTGCATGGAACTGTACATAGATGGGTATTCCGTTACATGTTGGGCGTATTAATTTGAGATTGTTTGAGCCTTTGTTGTATAGGGTGCAAAAAAAGTTGGCTGGGTGGAAGAGTAAATTGTTATCTTTTGGTGAAAAAATTATTCTTATAAAGCATGTGCTTACTAGTATGCTCATTCATTTAATGTCTGTGATGAACCTGCCTAAAGGAATTTTTGGGAAACTGAATTCAATTTTCTCAAATTTTCTTCGGGATTCTAGTGAGGAAACTAAGAAGCATAAATGGGTTTCATGGCAGAATAGTTGTTTCCCAATAGTGGAGGGGGGACTTGATATTCGTGATTTGTCCTAGTCCCCCTCGCCACCCAACACCGTCAATTTCAGATCCTGCCTAGTCTCATAGGCCAATGCTCTACGTTCGCGTCTTAATGTCCAATTGCCACCGTGGTGTGTCCCAGTCCCCCCTCACCACCTAGCGTAGTCAATTTCAAGTCTTGCCAGGTGACTTAGGTCGATGCTCTTGTGCTTCCCTTTGGCTTTTGAATGCCACCTAGTGTGCTTGATTTCAAATCTGGCCTAGTCACTCTGGTTGATACTCCATGCTTTAACTTCAGCGGGCACAAGGGGAACACATTTCTCATCAACCAAGGCCGATGCTCTGCACTTGAAACTTAGGTGCAGTCGATTTCATATCCGGCCAATTCACTTAGCTCAATGCTCCATGCTCAAAACTTGACCGCAAAAAGGGAGAACACCTATTCCACATATCCTAGTCCCTTATCGCCACACGC